>NW_028262347.1:70062034-70214593 GCF_047370975.1 Nipponia nippon
TGAACAAGAATAGAATGGGATCCAGCTAATGGATGGGAGGCTGTATTTTAACGTTTGCACACACGGGGGCAGAGTTCAACTTGCGTGTGACTGCTGCTTTTGCATTTCTTCAATAATCTCTCAGCAGATTGAATTGCATATTGCATTCCTTAGATTTTGTAATAACGAGAAGGTGGAAATCTCTCTTCCTCTGTTTCTTTTCCTAAAAAGGCTAAGAAGAAAAAAAATGAAGGTGGCTTACATTTGTAATAAATAAATAGGCACGAAATTTTCTGGTAGGGACCCAAAAGGTACAATCTGAGTTTTGAAGAGGAAATTAGCAATTATCACTAACATACGGACTTTCTGAATTGTCTGATCCTTAAATTAAAGGCACAAAAAAGAATTTCCTTTTCCCTGCTGTCTTTCGCACTGAACTGCATGAGACTGCTTTCCCTGCCTCAACTCACCGCTCTCTCTCAAGATGTTCCAGACTTGCACTTTTAAGCATTGTTATGCATGGGGGGAAATCACGTCTGGTTGCTCCCTCCTGTTAACCGGGCACTTACTTACGACATGTTGTATATCCCAGGGGAAACAGAAAGACTGTCTAAAATTTAGAATGGTTGGATTTACTGTGACCGGTAGCACTCTAACGCGCTCAGCACCTCCAGCGCGTTTTTGACTGCAGCAATCAATGGGGATTGTGGGCTGTCTGCAGCTCGCAGGAAGCAGTATGCGCTGTACGGAGCTGGGTTGTTAACTACACATTTGCGGCCAGAGGCTGCTTCCATTGGGAGATTTGCCATTGATTCAACAGCATCGGAGCAAGCCTTTTGTTAAAATGTCTGCCAACAGTGTTAGCTCTCTCTTTGTTCAGCCAGTCTAGTACCAAACCCTGTCTAACCTATTTTGTATATTGGCCCTGATGTCCTCAGAATGGCTGGATGTCACGATTTCAACACTGTGTACGTTTTCCAGTGCTTCCTCGCCAGAGATGCCCTCTGGTGCCGCCCTGCAACTCACGATGCAGCTGTGGTGGTGGCAGCTCGGGCACAATGGGGGAGACGAGATTCGTCAGGATCTGCATCCCAGCCTTGGCCTGAGTGTGCTGGCATCTGGGGCGAGGAACCAAGAGCAGCAAGAAGAGTAAGAACTGACCTTTTCCCAAGCACTTTCCCCACTCTGTAGTGTAAACCAGTGGGCTCAAGCTGATTGAACAGGCACTGGGATAGCTTGCCAGGCTAAGAAAGCAGAGCTGCTACAAATGGTTTATGGTCTTTTTTATACTTTTGCTCAGTCACTGTGTGTGACCCTCTGGAGAGAGATGGACTTCCCAGAAGGAGGAGTCACATTCTGACATTTTCACAGCATTGGTGAGACAAGAAGCCTGAAGTGATATATTTTCATTTTTGAGGAAACCCCAGCCAGTCTGGCTCTGAAGCTGTAGTAACTATTAGTTACAAAGAGAGGAAATAGGGGAAAGCCTGTGGAACATCAGCTTGAAACTACCCTGAAGAGGAACCTTTTAACTCAGCAGAACTGCAGGAAGCTACAGCTTTGAGAGCTACATCAAATGGGGTGGTTTGGTGATAAAGAGAAGAGTAACTTGCCAACAAGGGGGTACCTGAGGGTAAATAAGACAGGAAGAGATAGTTAATAAAACTGTCAGGCAGCGGGAAGCAGACCCCTGGAGGCAGTGGAGGAGGTGTTGACAGCAGACAAGGGCAAAACAAGGCATGTTCACAGTATTCCCAAAGTATAATATGGTTACATTTTCTTCTGAGTTTTGTCTACATGAAGATCTTGCACTGTTTCATTATGTGGATGCAAATGCCTTTTTTGGACACATGTCAGTTGAAGTATGTTGTATATTGATTTAGCTTAAATCCATTCCTCACCACTTCAGTTAAAACAGTAGAAAACACTCCAGCAAAATAACATCTATCCTCCCACAGACTTAGCATTAATTTAACAGCATCAGGTTTTGAACTGGTTTAATTAAACTGCAACTTCCTTGCACAGGCCAGGACTGGTTGCTGCAGAAGCGTGTCAGTGTCTCTTCTTGAACTTGTAAAAAGAAACCATTTGATCATAGACTGGAGAGGTGGATTAATGTGGGACTGGCAAATACTTTGCTTGATTTTCTCTAGGTCAAGCCCTGTGAAAAGAGCAGGTACCAAAGCATCAATGAAGACAGTACCTTCTCAGTTGTTTCTTTGGAAAAAGGGGCTTTGTAATGAGGAGATAAGCAACTTAAGTTAAATAGGAAGGACACCATGGCCAGCCTCCAAACCCAGCTCATCTACAAATGGAAAATTTGCCCATCCCAGACCTACATTCCTGTCCAGTTCTGTTGGTAGGCATGGTTATCACAGGAACGAGATTTTTCCTCCCTCGTATATGCAGACTGTAGGTTTTCCAAAGCTCGTCACTTTTGAGAATGGTCTGCTATTTTTCTTGCGAAGTGGAGGCTCTTGTCCTCGTGGAAAAATATTTTCATGCTCCATTTCAAGTTTCAGCAATCAGTTGTGTCGAGTTTTGACAAGAAAAGGGGTGCTTCAAATGCCTTAAGAGTGGAGGAAGGGATGGGTTTTCCATTTGTGAAACACAAAAGTGTTGAAATATTTTCCTCATGTTTGGAAAACAAAACAAAGTGAAGCACACAGGAAAACCAATGAGTTCATCTTGATTAGGAACAACATGAAAAATACCACTGTGGAATCTGCAATTAGAGATGAATAGAAATTGCTTTATAACCTGAACTCGTACACAACGGGGGAGCCAGATTGTTTTAGCTGAGTTACTCAGGTTTTGTGAATACGAGAGCAGAACCTCATGTGGTCTTTCTCCTGTCACATGGCAGGAGCCGTGGGCAATATGAACATTTAGTGGGGATGTGGAAGGTCCGGTGATTCCCACAAAAGTATGGCTTATTGTCCTTCACTAATCCATGGATCTGCACAGTTATTTCGCTGTGTGCTCCAGGTTTGCTGTAGGGTTGGTCAGATGGGCTTCTGCACTCTCAGCATCTGTCATTTCCAGAAGTAATTGAGGGCATGCAGGGAGGAGGCCATGAGCTGGACATCGTTCTGGCAGGATGCTTCCAGCTGTTTTCTTATCTGGGGACTCGTGCTTGTCCTGTAACCAGAACATGTCTGTAACCCGAGGGGCTGGGAGAAGATGGTGGCCAGGTGTGGGTTGCTGCAGGAGCCAGGAAAATTAATTTGGCCTGTGTATGCTCCCAGCTGCCCCTGTAAATTAGGTGTAACCCAGAAGACCAGATCTAGTGGCTTCTTCATGTCTAAAGTTTGTGAGCACCTATATCTTTAGAAGGGCAAGAGACCTTGGTCAGATAGCACGGGGCTCATTTTCTGCTGTCTTTCTAGAGGTATTATAACACTCCCCTCACTCCCCTCAAAAAAAAAAAAAAAAGATACATACTTGGTTACCAGATAAACACTACTTCTGCAAATGCCTTCTTAAGAAGGGCAGGATCATACTGCCCAGGTTTTGTTCTCACAGATCCATTGAATTGATCTTGGCTCAGTTAATTATTTGGTATATTGCAGATGCAGACTTCCACAGGGAAGAATAATGACGGCAATACTGAATGTTTAAACAAGCACTTGACCTATTCAAAATGCTAAATGATGGATAGTGCCTTGTGTCTCTGGGAAGCAGAAAAGTGTCTTTTTTGTAATATAAAAAGGAGATGCTGAATTACAGGAAAAATATTTTTTTCAGGCTCTTCTGTGGACAGCTAGATCTGATGGAAATAGAGAGGAATAGACTAATTTTGAATTAAAAAAAAAACAGTGGAAATCAGGCACACAATTATTTAAATGAATAGATTTCTGTGTGAGCAAAACAGGTGTGAGATGAAAATTAGACTTGAAAAATTCTGGGAAGTTGGATATCCTGGCTCCCCATCCATGCATTATTTATTAGTTTTGGCTGCCTTTCCACTCATGCTCCTTTTTTGTTAAAGAAACGGGGGGGAGAAACATGAATTAACTTGTGATATACAGCTATTTATTTAGTAACTTAACTTCTAAAGTTTGCTGGGAAACAATCCTGTAAAAGAAAGGCCTAATTTTGTTACTTTTTAAGTCAGGAGCAACCCCACTGAATTCTGAGAAGTTACAGTAAAGTAGAACACTGTGACTCAGTCCTTCTCTTTATATTATCTAATTATGATAGGATAATAATTCTATAGGACGGATTTTTTATATAGGAAACTCACTTTTGTGCTCCATTCAAAACCAAACTAAGCATCAGTCAGACTTGTTTTGTAAACTGGTATGCTGGAAGAGAGCCACATGCCATGGAAAGAAAGGTAAGAAGCACAAGACAAATCTTTGTGATTTGTAGTGTGCTTGTGAGAAAATAAACATAATAGACAGAGATAGCTCTGCACACGCACATCATCAAGTTGTTAGTTAACCCAGGGTTCATTGTAACATGGAAGTACAAAACGTTAGAGCAGCTTTTTTGAGGTGAACCATTAATTTTTCATAGAAAGATATTAGTACAAGTGAACTTGAATATGTCTTGTGTGTGTTTGTTGTTCTCCCCATTCTTTGCAAGGACATTGGAGTTCCCATTTTACCCTTTTGGTAATATTTGCCCAGATTCTTATGTGCTGTTACCATGCTCTAGTATCAGCACTATCCAGTCTGTGTTCTAACTGACTTATCGTGCCTTGACTAGACACCACCCTGCTGCTTTAATTTCTTCAGAGGCCCTTTTAAATTATCTCTTCCCAGACAGTTTCTTACTGACGTCTGATGTCTGCAGCACTTTGTTTATCACGGGGGGAAAAAAAGGCAGATTCACCACGGGATTTTCTTTGCTTTTGATACTGCTACAATAAGTTAATTTGTACAGTGTTGTGACTAGAAAACAGTGAAATGCCCCAAACCAAAACCTGCAATGCAAACCACTCCAAACCCACAAAACTTAGAAGTGAACCTTGTAGATCTTCAAATTGTGTTTCTTGCTCTAGAAATGGGAAAACTTTTGGTTGTGTGAAAGAATTTTGTTTTCCCAGCCGTTGGCACCTTGCACATCTTCTTCTAGAGCTATTTTTGGGGGCTAGAGCTGTATCCGTGAGGGCTCCTTCAGAACATTGTGTTCCACACACTTTCCTGTAGCATCGAGGCACCTGTTGTGGTAAGGTGTTTATTTGAAGATGTCCACGTAATCGTTTTGAGGGCGTAGAGAATGTAAGGTTTTTTCCATGTGTACGTTTTCAGCTTGGGATATGCAGAAATAAAATAATTTTTTGAGTTGAGATTTCAGATGAACAGACAGAAGTCACATGTTTCGCTTCAGAATAACATTACCCGTACCTAGCCATAGGGCTTACATAAGAAACTCAGTTCCCATTTTGGGTTTGGAATACGATGCCTCACATAGTAGCTTCCCTCTGTCTGTTTTGCATGTAATGAAGGCTTTTATGTATTTTCTTCCTCTTTCTCTGTCATTTGTTCAGTACTTAATGATTCAGAAAAACTTCTGCATTTACTTAAAGGCTAAACCTATGATTCTGGTGACAAATGCAGGATTAGTTTAAGTGCTTACACACTCACTTCTCTTTTTTTCGAGCAGATTTTCCCCCCAAGCAATGGTGTTAGAGTGAAAAAAAAAAAAAGTAGAATACTTTATTTGCCTTCCACATGGACTTATGCTTCTGGTTTTGACATAAAGAGAATCCACTCAGATGCATGAAGTTATACATGGCCTCCATACCCAAACAGGATGAAAGCCCCACTGTATTTACATATGAAAGCAGCATTGCATTAGGCACTAGTAAAACAAAAGGTGAAAAAGGCCCTTCGCTGAGGAGCTTAAATTGTAATTGGTTGACTAACTGGTGTGCAAGGTACGCCTCACTGCTCTGTCAGGTGCACCCCCAAGTTTTAGGTAATAATAGGCTTGGTTTAAGACGTGGTGGTGTGATATATTGGCAAATAGGGGTAGGTGTGTGATGAAAAATTACCCACGCATAGGCATGCTTGAGCCGAGAAAATTCTGAGAACCACCTGTCTGGTTAATCCAAGACACGGTGAGTGGGTCTAACAAAAAGACAGAAGTAGGACTGGCATGTCCTTGCCTGCTACGTGCTCTCTGAGCTCTGATGGAGGAGGCTTTATTTTCCTTCATTATAGACCAGGGTCTGGTGTATAGAGACGTATGACGGACTTCAGGCCAACAGGACTGTGCAGCTCTTCACATGAGCTGTGGCTTTGGTCTCAGGAACAAGGAAAACAGCTTCCAGTCCATGAATACACATAAGTTTGCTTGGGATTCAGGTAAGCAAGTGGATTTAGAGACTAGGCTTGGGTGAAAACGTGATATTGATATCTTGTGGATTGCAGTCTTCCTGGGATGGAAAAAATGAAGCTGATATTGAAAAAGCAGTGAATAAAGTGGTCTTTTAAACCAGAAAAACTGAGTAAGCAGAGGTGTAAAAAGAATAGGTAAGGAGACTGAAGGCATGGATGGATAAGATGGCTGTGGTGTTATAAGGAAAGGTGTCCCTCCTGGGTAGCACTGTCCTGCTAACGGGAAGGTTAACACACACTGTGGGCTTCCCAGGCCCCTGCCCGCATTGCAGTTGATTTCTTGCAAGAAATAAAGCATGTGTTTAGTTTACAAGAGGAGATAACCAGTGTATTGGGGGGTGATGGGCAGGGAGACAGATGTAGCCAGAGTAATTTTATGATGTAACAGTTCTGAGTCCTCTTGGGGAAATAAAGATGTGTTTACCTCTCTGCGTAGTGTGTTGTACTCCCAAACCTTTCTCAGTACAAATTCGGCCTCGAATGAAAGTGGACCTTCAGAAAAATTGCCGAGAAATGTGAGACAACAATAGTGCAGATAACAGACAGAGAAAAGACAGGATCTAGGGCTTTTGTAGAGGAAGCACTGTCAAATGTGCCCACCTCCAAATAAAAGGGTGAGGATTGCTTGGGCACACCTCTGGCTGGCAGAGAGAACGGGCATGCTGCTGGCAGCAGCTGAAGGTGGAAAGGAGTAGGGAAGAGTCTAGGAGAGAAGGCACAAGTTCACACAGTAGAAGAACACCCGGGAGGAAGTTTTAGAGAGAAGGTTTCAGAGTTATTAAAGAGTGTGAGGATTTGATTACAGAAGTTTCTTTTGAAGATGAAATTATTAATGAAGACAGCTCATATATCAAACAGGGATAAACAAAGAGCTCAGGGTCTTCTGGAAATTACAGCGGGTATGTCTGCAGTGCTCTCTGGCAAATACTTGATCTAGCTTTGAATAAAGTATCTATTCTATGAAAAAGTACCAAGGGCATAATCAGTGAAGAATGCTCCTGTTTGCCACAGTTTTCATCAATTATTAATCGGCCTTTCTTCTTTCCAGTCCTGTTTTCTTCTGTTTCTGCCTTGCTCAGCTCCAGGTCTTTCTTCAGTGCGGTGCAGGTGTGGTGTGTGGTGTCCCAGCAGAAGTTTATGCATTGAAGAAAGGAGTTTCCTGCACTGCTTCTGCCATAAACATTCCAGCTAAACACTACAGCCTGGAAGGGCTCCAGAGCAGAGACCCTGAAAAACACAGCCCAGCTGGTCTGAGAGATAATAGCTGCCAAATGCGTGTAGCTGTCTGCAAGAAGTCATGCACGGGGATGTGGTTTCCACTCTTCCGTCTGTGTGTAATTTGAAATGTGAATCAAATTCATTAGGCTATTTTTGCCATCCTGATGAAATGGTCTTGTTCAAAGACTAACGGGGATAAGAAATCTGTATTTAATGGCCATGGAGGTCCTGGCTTGTGGCATGGGTTGCTGTCTATTCACTTGCAGTTATGACTGCATATTGGCATATAATGTTTCTTTCTGTTAATTGTATTCTTAATGATTAAAGTACAGCCAATACATAGTGCTGATACTCAAGAACAGGTATTGTTCTTTCTATCTCTAGGACCTTTGGTTCTTTTCCTTGCAAAGTCAATCAACCAGTTTGCCTGTGATTCACCCACCTTCTGAGCTGTACCACGAGTACGTTCGTGCAAGGCGAGACAGGTTGGATCCGACCGGAGGCAGGGTGACTGCAGGTGTGTGATCATACAGTGTGATGTGGGAGTGTTTCTCTTTACCAGTCGGAGCTGATGGGTGGCAAAGCAAACTCTTCTGGTACAGTGAACTTACGAGTACTACTTTGATTACGTAGGCTGGACTCGCTTTATACTGTAGGTTCTGGCTTAGACAAAGTTGATAGAGATGGAAGGTAATTGTTAACATTAAAGTCAGGGGGGGAGATGAAAAGCGTTACATGCGTGTAAGTGCAATTCACACCCAGTGGAAATATTTTGCAGAAGCAGCAGATTTTATTGTAGTTCTGTGTTGAGGTCAGGCATAGCTCTTTTTATCAGGAAAAGCATCGAAAATGTTCTCCCTGAGATGCAGAATGCTTTCCAGAGCTTTCCAAATACATGACGAACAAAGTCAGTGCGGTAACCAGCAAAAAGACGCAGGATGCCGCTCACCAGCAGCCTGGCCACTCTTACCACATAGCACACTTAGTGCTGTGCTGTGCTGAGAGCCTCGTGAAGCAGGGTTTCATCTGGCTGGTCCTTCTTTCCCACTGACAGGTTAGGATCTAATCCCTATGAGTGCAAAACAGAACACCCTTTCTCCTCACAGCGCTTTAGAGACATTATTTTAACACCCCTGCCCCAAATTTTCTTAAATTTCCTCGTGTTGCTTTTTCCTGCCACAATGTGAATCCCCCATGTTTCATTTTCATGCACTACCATTTTAACCTATTAAACATGGAAGATCACCTCTCTCTCTCCCTTGCAGAGAGGGTGATAGAGCACATTTGGCATACATTCAGTCTGTGGCCTTTTAAACTTTACATTGTGGCTGTTCAAGGGTAAGCATTTAGAGAAGAAAATGTGAATCTGATTATGTATAAAAGATGTGCTCTGCTTCTTTTTAAAAATAAAAGCGGAGCCATGGCAATGGAAGCAGTAAAGGACACCACCTTCCCACACCACTTCTCTCCATTTGTAGCCGGAGCTGCTCCATCCACTTGGTTTTCAGTCGGAATTCCAACTTTGGTTTGAATCGGAATTACAGCCTGTGGGTATGAGGGTAGCTAGCATGATCGTTAGGAAGACTCACGTCTATTTTTTTTCTGCTGATTTCATGATGAGTAATGAGATTTTGGACCCTTGCTTCTCACCAAACCCAAAAGGTCGTACAGCCAAAAGAAAAAGTGAGCCCTGCCTGGGAAAAGCCCCCTCTGGCTGGCCCGGTGCCCCGGGTCCTCGCCTGCTGGGAAGGGGCGAGGGGGTGCGGGACGGCCGCCCAGGGCACTGGTGCTGCCGCGCTCCGTCCTTGGCACGGAGGCGGCTCCGGGCAGGGGAGCAGGAAGGGTCCGGCGGCTGCGGGCAGCCCAGCTCCTTCCTTCGCCTCTTGGCAAAGGAGCGGGCCGGCGTCCTGCCTCCCGGCTGCGGTGGCGATGCCCAGCCCGGGCCGGGGTGAGGCGGTGGAGGGGCGCCGGGGCGGCCGGGGCTCCGGAGGGGCAGCGCCCCTCTGCCGCCCCTGCGGGGTGAGCTGGAACGGGGGTGGTTTCAGGAGAAGCCAGAGGCTTGGCTGCCTCGGGTCGCGTTGTGCACACGCTGCCGTGACCTCGCTTCTCCGTTTTGGTGGCGCCGCCAGAGCGGTAAGCGTCGCCCACGCCGATGCCGCCTGCCTTTGCGTGTCAAGAAGCACGGGGGGACCCAACATCTCTGCTGTGATGCCTCGCAGGAAAACGACCCGCACTCGGAGGACGGGACTTTGGCGGGGGGGCAGGGCACCGGCATCCCCGCAGGCTCCGCCGGACGCGGAGCCCGCGCAGGGCTGCGGCCCCGCGGGCAGGGGGAGCCCGGCCGGGCCGGGCCGGGCTTGGCTCGGGTCTCGGCGCGCCCGTGGGCACCACGCCGCTCTCTCGCGTCACCGCCCACAGGCTCGGTCTCATTGGCTGAGGGCGGTGCTCATCCTCTGAGCCAGCCAATCAGGCTCCCCCGGCTTCGCGGGCGCGGGGACGCCGAGGCCACATTAAGACGCGGGGTCCACCCCTCTCCCGGCGCGGCGGCGGCGGAGCGGCGAGCGGGCGGCGTCTGCTCCGGCCCCGGGGGCGGGCTGCGGAGCACAGCTGTGGCGTTGCGGGCGGCCGCCCGGGCTGCAGCCTGCTGCGGTGGTCCCTGTAAGGCAGCGCGGATTTAGCCTGTGAAGTCTCCGAAGCCGAGGGACGAGTGTGGGGGGAGGGCGGTTAACGGTCGTGCGGGGGCGGGGGGGGCGCTGCCTGCGGGGGAGGAGGGCGCCGGAGCCCGGGGCGGCTGGGAGTGCTCCCTCGGGGGCGTTGTGCCGGCACCCCGGGCCGGCCCTTACGGAGAGGGGCTGTCGCGGCCCGGGGGAGACGCCCTGAGGCGGGGGGTGCAGGCGGGCTCCCTTGGCGGGTGTCGGGACCCGGAGCCGCCTGTGTGCGTCCCTGGAGGGGAAGGGTGGTTTCGTTGGGGCCCGGGGCCGGTGGGGGCTTCCTGAGGGGGCGGTAGCTGCGGGGCACCTCCCGCCCGTGTTTGTGCGTACGTGGGGGAGCTGCTGGCCCGCTCGTGGGCAGCCTCGCGTGTGTGTTTGTGTGAGCGCTGCTGGGCGCGGCGGGGGAGCTGCTATGGTAATTGAAGCCTAAACAAATCTTGGGGAGCAAGTGATATCCTGGGGCATCTGGGAGACAAGAAACTTTCCCTTGTTGGAAATGCAGGAGCTGTGCATTTGCATCTTTTTGGGAGAAGGAAGTTGGTGGCTTTCCCAGCCCGTAGAAGGGCTGTGTGCTCTACTTTATTACAGCTCTGAGAGCAAATGATGGTTGGCATAACCATTTGTACTTGTGGCTTCTTTCTGTGTGAGCACTTGGTGTTTATTCTCTTCCTGCAGGTAACTAGCCAAGAGTGCGTGGTGGCCTCTGTATAAAGCAGCTCTTGAGTCTGTGCTGGGATTTGTGTAGGTTGTTCCTTTGCCATAGGAAAGGTGAGTAGGATTATTTCCATGTGTTGTCCTAAGGCTTTCAAGCTTAAATACTTCCATAAGTGGACTGATATTTAAACAACCTTGTGACTGCCAGTCCTTTCTAAATTTGTTTGAGAACGGTGATTCTGCCTAATCTTTTATGTAACTGAACCAGAGTTTATGGTCCCCAGATGATTTTAGGTCTTTGTATGAGCGGGTTTTTTTTGTTATAGTCATTGAGTTTTTATTGGTTTTGGCCAAAAGTACCCAATTAAGAAAGTGTGCAAACAGGTGCATCTCCTCTATTGCTGGGTCTTAATTTGGTTTTGTAAGTTGTGTTATCCACAGGAACAGGTTATGTAATCAATTAAACTGAACAGTGAGGTATCTGCAGAGATAGAGCTTTTTATGGGGCTATGTTTTGTGCAGTAGTTCATGCTGTGAAAACACTGCAATTTTTAATCATATCTGTGGGGTGTTGGAGAAAGATCACTTTGGCTTTAGATGGAAATGCTATCTGATACTCCTTGTTGTTATAAACCTGGTATCTTAAAGGGTGTAGTTTAGTGTTGGATCTGATGTGATATGATACCTGAATCCTAACAATAGTTGATTTCTTTGATCAATGTGCAGCTGATTATTGTGAGTGGAAAAAGTGGAACATGCAAGGGATTTTGTCTGAGATGCTCCTTGTCGTACACAAAATTCAGGCCTCCTTTGCATAAAATCACAGAAGATTTTTCCCTTGTATTTACCAACTGTCTATTGTGTGTCAGACAATACCTCCTGATATTCTGTGAAAATTTGTCAGTCCTCAAAGGCTTTTTAATCCTGAGCTGTGCCAGTAGTCAGAAGTTAGAGGAGCTAAGGAGGTGTTGTGTATTGTCCTTGTGTGATGTAGGCTCTGTCTTCTGTGGGAGTAAAGGAGAACTAAGCCACTGTTACAGTCAAGATCAAATTACTGAGGCTGTTAATGAATTCAACTTTTCTGTACACTTTTTGAAAGTCTGGTAAAAATGAATGCTGATGGTGTGCTGGGTGCTTCCCAAAACCCAGACTGCATGGGCCTAACCCTTCCTACTGACCTAATTCAGGGTCACAGTGGGCCTGAATTTGAGACACTTAAAGAGCTGGAGTGTGACTGAAGCAGCTCCAACTGATTTGAGATGATGGGAGCTCCCATAAGTATGTCTCTTATGACAATCTAGTCCAAAGTTGGGTGTGCAGAAATCAGACCCCGTTTCCCACTGTCTGTGGGTTTGAGAGCTCTTAATGTTCATTGGAGTATATAGCAGTCCTCCCCGTGCAGAGTTGTATTTTTATAATTTTTTTCCCCTTCTCTGTTCATTGCTATCTAGTCTGTGACATCTCGGGTCAGAGTGATCAGGTGGGGCTTTCAGAGTTGCAGTGCTGTGTTAGATGGACCTTTCAGGCATCACACAATCTGCTAGAAGATCCTTGGCCACATAACAAAAGACTGGGTGAGTGGTCAAAATCCATCTCTCATTGAAGACAATCCAGAGGTGGTGTTGCTTAGTCAACAGGAGCAGAGAAAGGTGCTGTTTGAACTTACGAATGTGTAGCTGTCTGTTATTTAATGAGGACAGAAAATATGCCACTTGTGCCCACTGAAAAAGTAAAAACATTAATCCTGGTGCTGGAGATGGTGACATCTCCTTTGAGGAAAGCTAATAAGGTTCTATGTATTGCCAGTTCCAATTCTGTAGTCCTCTCCAGCTGCTCTGGCTGAGTATCACAGTTGCTATCTGTGCCTGTGTTCCCTTGGAGCCAGTGTGGGTCTGGGCAGCTCTTAGGAGCTTGGGTTCCATGTCTCACCTCTAATAAGTTCACCAGTGAGAGTGAGATCTGCCCCTCTGGTTGGGAGCCTCTGATGTTGAGTGAGGCTCTGTGTAGGCACTTGAGGGAAATCTGTAGGCAGGAACAGCTTGTACAAATCTGCTACTAATCAATTGGTTAAGTAGGCTAGTTGCAACAAGCTGGGTGGAGGATGGTGCTTTTCCTCCCACATGAGGGTGGGAAGGAATTCAAACCCAGGAGACCTCAAAGGTACGAATGTACTCAGCAGCCACTTCTTTCTTTGGTGGTTTTGGTTCTGATAGTTGTCTACTCTTTGCTGCCATATTACTACTTGTAATGCATTATCTATGGGATGTTTGATGTATCTTTGTCTCATATCTCTGTCCAGATGCATCATTATTAGATGCCAGACCAGTTGTCATCTGTGCTAAGCTGCAACCGAAATGGCTAAGTACAGGCTAGTTCTCTTAAGACATGGGGAAGGAGCCTGGAACAAGGAGAATCGCTTCTGCAGCTGGGTGGACCAGAAGCTGAGCAGTGATGGGATAAAGGAAGCTCAGAACTGTGGCAAACACCTTAAAGCACTGGGCTTTGAGTTTGACCTCGTCTTCACCTCTGTACTCAGCCGCTCCATCCAAACTGCATGGCTTGTCCTGCAAGAGATGGACCAAGAGTGGGTCCCCATTCAGAGTTCCTGGCGACTGAATGAACGTCACTATGGTGCACTGATCGGTCTCAACAGAGCAGAAATGGCTCTGAATCATGGGGAGGAGCAAGTGAAAATATGGAGGAGAAGCTATGATGTTACCCCACCTCCCATAACTGAATCTCATCCTTACTATGAAGAGATATACAATGATCGCCGGTATAAATGCAGTGATGTCTCTCAGGATAATCTCCCAAAGGCTGAAAGTCTAAAAGATGTGCTTGATAGACTCCTTCCCTATTGGAATGAAAAGATAGTGCCAGAACTGAAAAGTGGCAAAATGATCCTTATATCTGCTCATGGTAACAGCAGTAGGGCATTGCTGAAGCATGTGGAAGGTAAGGGTCTTCCTTTTAGCCTTCCCCTCTTCCCCTTACTCGACTCCTTAGAGCTTTACATCTTATTCTGTAGTGTATATTACTTACCTGGGCAATGTAACACTTAAAGTCTGTGGTCTCCAAGGAGAAAGTAAAAAGCTGACCTGTTGGAACAGGAATCAAACCGGGGGATGTGAAAGGGGGAGAGAATTAGGTTAATATAGTTATGAAAAGAGGCAGATGCTTTCCCCTTGTTTCTCACTGCTCATTTTAAACTACTGTATTCAAACTAACTTTGCGGTTGGTCTAGATAGACACAAACTCTTCAGGCTCAAACTATTTTTGGATTTATTCAGCTGCTTTGTCAGAAGAGTTGAAGTCATAATCTGTTCATTAAACAAGCATTGCTATAACACAGCAGAATAAAGTGCTTGTTTTGGGTTGTGGAAGACATTCTTGACTGTTACTGTGGTGGGTCACTCTTGAGGCTTCATTCCTGATAATTCTTTACTTAAAAATGCTGCTGTGACAGGGAGTTCTGCAGAGAGTAGGTACTTGCTAAAGCTTACGCAAATGTATTATTTCCCAATATAGAAAACGCCTACCAATAAACACCTAAGTTTGTAGCGTAGCATAAGGTTGCTTGTTTATTTGGGACTTGAAAAGGATGTGATTTATCTTTAAGTCATTGCTAGATTCTTTCCCCCCTGCCTCTTCTTTAATGACATGGCTTCTAGTTTAGGTCATCCTAAGCTGCAAGATGGACCGTATTAATTTCTTTGTCTGTGGGTAGAGTAGAATTTAGTGATTATACATGTTTGAATGCAGCCTAGCAGAGGTGTAGTTGCAATTATGCACAGGCTGGATTGTGTCCACTCAGTTTTTTAGTTATAAAACCCTCTGCTGTGTGTCTCTACAGCTCTGAGTCTGCTGAGCACTCTTTGCATTCAGGCATGCTGGAACAGTCAGGACAGCTGATATTTAGCTGGAGTCAGAAGCCCAGGGAATAAGCATGTGCAAGTGGCTTCTGGAACTATAGAGGCTGTGAATTCTGGGGTACAGATCACTGCTTGGATGAAGGAGGAAGGCTGGTTCAGCCAGTTCCACTGATGTGGTCAGAGTGGTTGTCCACACTATGTGAAATGATAAAGGATTACAAAGGAAAAAGGGGCAGGGGGATCAGCAAGTATGGTGTCTCCCCTGCTCCCCCCAAGAACTGAACTATTCCATGAAACCATGCTGGCCAAGCCCTTTGGGGGTGAAATGCTGCAAGCTGACTATTGCTTCAGCAGAAACTCTGGGCTGCTTTCTGTGCAGGCATGCAGCAAGGCTAGAGCTGGCAGCATCAGTGACTGGTAAAGGTTACTTTAAAGTTATATGGCTGGATTCATTGCTGCATTGAGATCAGAGAGAACAGTGTAAGTTAGAGCAGCTGCAAAGCTTTTATTTGGGATAGTCTGTTAGGTATAACTCTTCAAGGGCTGCCCATGCTCAACCGAAGTAGAATAGAGCTGTGTCTCTTGTCTGTCCTACACTGTACCTTGTCCTTCCCAGCATGTGCTTACATAGGAAAATGTGAGGAATCCTTGGCAGAGGATCTAGCTCTGTTGACCGAGCACTGTCCATCAGCTACCCCAGCTCCCACACAGGAGCAGTTGCCAGATATGTGCTGGCTTTTCTCCCCTTAATGCAGTGGAGATTTGTTTTGCTGCAGAGCTGGCCTGAAGGGTGGCAGGAACAGAGCTTTAAGACCCCTGATACTGCAACCTGCTCTTTTTTTTTTTAGAGCTTCAATCTGTATCAAGCTGGATCTAAGAGGTTCCTTGTCTACATTGCTGACTGTCTCTCCCTTTCTCTTCTGAAAGGTGGTCAGTTGTGGGCTGCTCTGGAGCCTTGCTGGAGTTGGACCTGATTCAACAGTGCTTAAAGTTTGTCAGTCTACTGTATTTATAGGACCCACCGTAAGGTGGGCTTTGTTTTTGTGAACTCTTTTTAGACAAGCTGTGTCCTGCACTTGAGTGGAAGTTTCTGGGCCCCTCTACCTTAGCTGGAGCCGTGGTTTTTGGCATTTTGAAAATTGGGCTCCAAATGCCTTGAGCAGCAATCCTTACATGACTGCTTGAATGTCTTGGTCATAGTGATAACTTAACCCTGGAAGTTGTAGCTTGGAAACTTTAAATGGCAATAAATATGAATGTTTTAATTCAGTTTGATCTGATGAAACAATTCTAATTGTTTCAGTGTGAAATTTAATGTCTTTTCTGAAAGACTTAAGAGTGTCCTTGAAGTTACTATTTCAAGGAGGTATTTTTTGAAACAGGCCGTCAGATCTCTGAATCTGAATTTTTTCCCTTGTTATGAGTAATTGGTAAAGAGCTTGAAATGTGGATCTGCTTTCTACTTGCACACAAAAATCATCAGAGCAACAGAATGTCGGGCTAACAAGGCTTTGATTGTGGGTTTGGATTTTTTTTCTCAGTGCTCAGAGTGGACCTCATTAAGGTATATGAAATGTCTGTAGAATCTGTCATGGTTTGCATGTGAGGACTTAAAAAGTGAAATCCTAGTAGTCTTTCTGAAAATAGTATTTAACACAAACTGGACCATACTCTTGTATGCACTTGGAGATCAAAACCAGTAGCTTCTTGGAGAGCTTGCTCTTCTGTCCCGGTGGGCTGAGTGACATTTCTCCCAGAGGGTGCTGCTGAGGATCTCAGTGCTGTGAGCTGTTGGTGTCCAGTGGGGATGCTGGGCTGTGTTCCTTCTAGATAATCCCTATGAACTTGATAAATGCCACCAAGGACAAGTGTGGCTTTTTTGTGCGATCCTGTCAAAGATACAATGTTGGCATCGTATTTAAGTCATTGTAACTGAGCTTGTCCAGTCCTTTCGGAGCACTTATTCTTTGCATCATCTTAAGGTGATGTATGGGATGATGCTAGGAATCATTGGCACAACTAAAAATAGGCAGAGCAAAAGGGCAGTTTTGATTACATGTTGGGGTTGGAAAGGCTTGCTAAAAGTAACATTTTCTTCTTCAGGTAGCAGTCTTGTGCTTGCTGGTGGAAGTGTCATAATTTAGCAACTGTTTTGTTCTGTGACACCTATTGGTATAGACTGTGACCTGTAACTCAGGTCTTTAGACAGGCCATATTTTTTTCTTTTGTGGTATACCATCTCTGTTGCATTGAAAAAGCAATGACAACAAGATGTTAATGAAGAGGGTATGTAAAGTAACCATATCGGACTTGTTTGATAGATTTTACTTCGGATGCTGAAATATCATATTGATTATGAAAACATCAGTTGCTTAAATCTGCTAAATAAGTATTGTAGGTGCACAGAGTCTATTTACAGGTGATTTTCTCAATTCTTTGAAGGAGGAATAGTTTGTTCTCTTATCTAATAACTGGCACTTCAGATTAGAGACCCTCTTAGCAGTGTCCCATCGTGAAGACAACATTTAGTGTAATAGTTGTGACCAGCTTGCCCTGTTTATGTTGAAGTACTAGTTGGAGACCAAGTCTAATGGACTAATTGTCCAGGTGACTGGCAGAAGGATTGATGGGCCGTCTCAACTTTTCTTCCCTCCTGACCATTTAACCTTGAGGACTGGTGTTAAGTACCTCAAGACAGGATCTAGTGGAAAGCCTGATTCTAGAATTTCCTCCCTGTTGAAAGGTTGCCATCTCTTGGATATGGTGTGGTGGTCACTGAGCCTTGTCATGCTCAGGGTAAAAAATGGAGGGGAGGAGTTACCTGGTCCCTTGAAGAAAGATGCAGATGTTGCACCCGTTGGGCTCGTCTGGTTGTGGTCACAGAGCTGGGACAGAGCTCTGGAACTGGGCTCGCAGGCAGAACATGGTGACTGGGAAGGCCTGACGCTGGTCTTGCCGGTTGGTGAGCAGGGAGAGCAGTGCCCTCAAGGATTTTGCTTTTTTGCGTTACTGTGAGTGTGATACTTGTGCAGTTACAGTATTCTGGTAGTTTACATGCTGGAGCTACACATTGAGTCCTAGTGTGGATTGTGTGTTGAGGACTACCTAAGATGATTATTTTACTGATTTTGCTGCTCGACCTTAAGGAAATACTACTTATGTGACTGTGGTGTCTGAGAGCAGTTACAGAAACCAGCTTGACATCTAACAACTCGCTGCTGCTGAAATGATTGTCTTGCATTCCCTGTCATTCATCCCAGACTTTGCTTTGTGCTTCTGCTGCTTATTTTTGAAATCTTGTTGGGCCTTTTTGCAAGTTAACTTGGCCTGTAAACTAGCAAGAAACAGCAAGGAGTGGGTAGGTTTCTGTCATGTTTGTGGTTTGAATCATCTCAGGGAAGGGGGTGGCAAGTGCCTGATGATCGTGAAAAAGGGCTGGAACAGCCTGACCAGGACCTGCAGCTGGGACAGAAAGGTTTCAGACATGAGTTGTTAGCGCCTGGTTTCCGCAAACTTGGGCTTGAGGGGCTCTCAGTAGTGCTGCAGTCAGGGAGGGAAACCTTTTGCCAGAGCTCTGTCCAAGGGCAATAGGTATGCTGGTAGGCTCCAGAGTTGCATGCTTGGAGAACTCCATTTGTCATGGTGTTGCCTTGAGCTCCTGCGGGTGTTAGTGCAGCCTGAGTCTCTACACAAGACTTCTGGGACTTTCTCACCTCATGCCATAGTTGACAGCTAGTGTTAGTAGTGGCAAATCTCATGCCTCTTTCAGCCTATTTAATCTTGGGCTCCTTGAGGAGTTTAAGGCAGGCTGGATTTCTTTGCTGCATGGGAATGATAGATTTATGGTTTGTTTTCCTGAGCTGTCTGATGTTGGGATGGCCTCAGTAATGACCGCAATCAAAGTCAGACCATGATCAGGAGCTGTTTATGTAATGACATTGTATTGGGTCTGGCTGAGATGGAGTTAATTTTCCCCCATAGCAGTCCTCATAGTGCTGTGCTTTGTAGTGTTAGCTAGAAAGGTGTTGATAATAAACCAGTGTGTTGGCTACTGCTCACAGTGCTTGTACAGCATCCAGGCTGTCTCTCCAATGTTTCCCCCCCTGCCCCCCCCAGTAGGTTGGGGTGGGCAAGATCTTGGGAGGGGACATAGTCAGGACAGCTGACCCAAACTGACCAAAGGGATATTCCATACCATATGACATCTGCTCAGCAATAAAAGCTAAGAGAAAGCGGGGGGGGGGGGGGGGGGGAGGTATTTGTTATTATGATGTTTGTCTTCTGGAGCCACCGCTATGCCTACTGAAGCCCTGCTTCCTGGGAAGTGGCTGGACACTGCCTGCTGATGGGAAGTAGAGAAGAAATCTTTTGTTTTCCTTTGCTTCTGTGCACGGCCTTTGCTTGTGCTTTATTAAACTGCCTTTGTCTTGACACCTGAGGTTTTTTCCATATTATTTTCTCCCACGCTGTCCTGCTGAGGAGGGGAGTGATAGAGTGGCTTCATGGGCACCTGGTGACCAGCTGAGGTCAACCCACCACAGTCCTTTTTGGCACCCAACGTGCCACTTTATCACTCCCCTCCTTAGCAGGACCACTCTGCTCCAGTGCCTGGAGCACCTCTTCCCCCTCCTTCACTGACCTTGGTGTCTGCAGGGCTGTTTCTCTCATATTTTCCCTCTCTTCCAGCTGCTGCTGTGCAGCAGGTCTTCTTTCCCGCCCTTCTTAAATATGTTATTGCAGAGGTGCTACCACTGTCGCTGATGGGCTCAGCCTTGGCCAGTGGTGGGTCTGTCTTGGAGCTGGCTGGCATTGGCTCTATTGGACATAAAGGAAGCTTCTAGCAGCTTCTCACAGGAGCCAGCCCTATAGCCTCCCTCACTACCAAAGCCTTGCCATGCAAACCCAATACAGACAGAAAATCTTGGCAGACATAAGGGTGAAACAGATGTAGGTAATATGCTGCAGCCATGGTTGTAGCCCACCCATCTTCTTCCTTCTTTCCTTAAAATCTGCACAGTGAGCTAATGTCCTGTAAAGATTAATGGCCAGATTCTAACACTTCTACTGTAGTGAAGCTGGGTCCTCTGCCAGCCTGCAGGGAGGGCAGAATCTGGCCCTAAATATTTAACTTATTAGGCTAAAGCTTCAGTATTTTCATTAAGCTTGTGGGAAGGATGCTATGACCTGATTTGGATCTCAATTACAAAGCACCAGTTCTAGAACAAGCCCATTGTGGCTGAATTTATGCATATGATCTTGTGTGTTTTGTTGGATGAATCATCTGGCCTCAGGTGTAGTTGCAGGGGAGGAGGGATGTAGCTATTCTCAATAGCTGTTGTGGTTTTTGTGTTGCTCTGACCATAAGAATGGAAGGAAGGAACTAGGTAAGAACAGGTGAGAGGGAGGGAGAAGCTGAGCCAGCCCTTGTAGAAGTTGGCTGTAGGTGCTCAAAGTCAAGCTCAATGGGGTTTGCCTCTATAGGACTCTTCAGGGTGCAAGTATTTCAAAGCACTTCACGGGCTACCAGGTAGAGGTGCATTCTTAAGCTTGCACAGAGATATTACTGGTCTCTGTGTGCTTGATCACCCAGTTCAGTTAAATGGAGCATAAGTCAGCTGGGAAAGAATTCTGCATGTGATTTTTGAAAGATCTCTTTTGTAATAAGTGCTGTACCAAATTCTTACAATGTTCATGTACCTAGCTGCTTCCTGCTGTACAGCTGCTATCAAGGAACAACGTTTAACAGGTGCTCATGAGAGAGAACATGGGACATGTCCACTTGAGGAATGTAGTTGCCCAGTCAGCGTTTTATCTGGGGTTCTGAGGAAGACATCTTGAGTACTTCAGTAATGTCTGGGTTCTCATGGCTGTAAGTAGGTAGGACCTTAGTTTTAAACCTTCTCAGGGAAAGACTGCTTCCAGCACCCCAGTACCCTTCAGCAGTGTGGAGACCCAGACTTTAGTATTATACCGGAGGGAAGAGTGTTCCTTCTTCAATGGTCTTATTTCTCATTGCACCTTGTAGTCAGCAGTTGAGTCCTTGCCCTGATTTCACCCTTCTTCCCTGTGAGATAGGATGGGGTTGTGGTACAGACCAGCTCAGATGAAGTGCAAGGAAAGGTCACTTGGCTATAGTTAGAGCACATGAAGTAACTGGATAGCAATTAGCTTGCACTTGCAATGGCTGGAGTGTAAGATGTAATGTCCTTACTGTTCTCCTAGCCCGCTGGGTGGGGAGTGTTCTGAGTGTATTTTGCTTGCAACTGAAGAGCTTGTGTGGCAAGCCTGATCAGCACCTTGCTTCCTGAAGAACAGAAATACTATACAAATACAGTAACAGTGCTGAAGTAAAGCAATGGGACACCATTGTTTAGGATTTTCATCTGACTTCAACTTGCAGTTCCAGCCTTCTGGCTGTGAGGCAACACTTCCGTATGAGGAAAAATCTTGAGGAGAAAGCCAACATGCTTGCTGCAGCTTGTTTATCCTAGACTGCACTGTTTTGCTTGTAAATCAATACTAGTTGACATTGGTGTGGTCACTTTGTGTTCTGTAAAAACAGTAAAATGCATTTCTGAATCCATGTAGCTGCAGCTATTTTGTTTAATCCACCTTTAAATATCCTGGCTGCTGACCACATTATGTGGTTTGCCTAAATTCTCCTGTATGACTTCATCTGCTTTGTGTATATCTGAATGGTTTAGTCTGGGAGACTGAATTTGAGACATGGGCAGAACACTTCCTAGGGCCAGATTCTTTGTGGATACATGGTGACATGTGTATGCTGTTAAAATCTAGTATGTTTAAGAATCCTTAAAATACGAACTCAGGCAGCTGGGCTGCTTGTTTTGTGAACCAAAGTCCTTGAGAATAGTGCTTGTGCCCGGTAAATGGACTCAGTATTTTTCCCATTGATTTCTGTGTGGTTTTAAAATTGTAGATGCTTCCTGAGTGGTTTTCTGTAGGTCTGTGATTCTGCTGCCTACAACAAGTGAATTATTTATCACTTGTATACAGGGGTTGCTTTAACTGGTGGAGTATGCCTTTTTTAATGGACTGATGGCTCAGTATGTAACAAGGTGTAAGCCTCTTGCAAGGGTGGGTTTGTTTCCCTTGCTCCATGCTCTTCTGAAACTTAGGACTAATCCACAGCTGAACTAAGTATTTAGCCTAATCAAAACAAGAATAGGTTACTGTAAAAGTTGCATGCTTGTGTAGTCTCTGAGCAGGGGCATGAAATGATTCTCACCTCATGATTATTTCTGGTTTTTCTGACCTGTTGTCATCCTGCTGTTGCTGTGTGGCTTGACTTTGGTTTTTCTTGTTAATATGTTAGCTCTGCTTTTCTAGTTAATGTGAAAATCACTGGTAAATTTGCACCCATATGTTTGAGAACCATCTGTTTTGTCAGCTGCTCAAGAGGATGTTTTCTTCATGCACCTTGGTCTAGTTTATATAGTGTCATTGTTTTAGAAGCTTGATTGTGTGCATTTTCTAAGCATGAATTACTAGAAGCTGTCCTGCTTTACAACAGTAGGCTACTGCTGTGACCTCAGTGCTTCTAAAAGGGAAGAAAAAAGAAATATTGACATTCCCAATGACACTAGCTTTCTTTTGCTTGAAACTTTTGAGGAATAATGTCTTTGCAGTCACTGCTGCTTAATGTAGCTATTTAGACCTTGTGTGGGAATTTTACTAGGAGGTTTGGTCTCAAAATTCACTTGGATGGTTTGGAGACTTGTGTGTTTGATGTAAAAATAACCAGCAATTTCACTGAGATTAGAGTCCCAGAATATTTTAATTAAGCACAGCTAGGTAAAATAAATTTTCTCCCTAGGTACACATTATTTTAATGAAGTGGAAAAATATGAGAAAATGCTCCAAGTTGTATAAGTTGCCTTTCTTCTGTATTTTTTTCTTCCCTTCTCCCTCACTTGAAAGTGGAAATGAATATCCTGTATCTACTAATTCTGATAATAGTGCTGTACGCAAGGTGCTATAAACTTGCTTTTGAGAAATCAGATGTGGGCAAACAGTGATTCTTACACTGGAAGAATTAAATACTGATTTTAAGATGGCTTGTGTGAGAAGCTTTGCTTAGAGAATTGAAGAGGAAAAATTAGCCTTGGTACCTTGCCTTTTTAAAGAGGCTGTTTGTATTGGTTGCTTAGCAGAAGCTGTCTCATGTTGGAGTAGCACTTGTGGACTCTAATTCTCTTTCGTGATGCATGACTTGAGAAGATGTGGAGGAGAACCTATTGTCCTCAATGTCCTGTATTAAAGGAAAGATATAGCCTCCAGGGCAATCTCTTCCTGTTTATTTCACATGTCTAGACTGAAAAATGAAGAAACTGTCTTCACCTTGATGGGAATTCCCTCCTTTAGCTGTTCCTAAAGCACTAACCAAGCTGTGGTGTAGCTGGGGATTCACCCCTGAGTAGCTGGTGGTGTTGATGGAGGCTGGAATATGTCCTTGACTGTTTTAAGACTAGATAATCTCAGAAATAAGGCTTAGCTAGACAGGCAGTTAGGAAGCTGTTCACTAGTTGTAACTCTGTTTTGTTTTGTTTTTTCTTTGGCAGGCATCTCCGATGAGGACATCATCAATGTTACTCTCCCCACTGGTGTGCCCATACTTCTTGAACTTGATGAGAATCTGCACCCTCTGGGCCCTCACCAGTTTCTGGGTGATCAAGAAGCTATCCAAGCTGCCATCAAAAAAGTAGAAGATCAAGGGAAAGTAAAATCTGCTGAGAAGTAAAATCTCAGACTAACACAGCTCTTCTCAAAGTGTGGTAATAAGTGATGATTTATGTGTGACTGCTAGGTTGCACTGTGTGAAAGTCTCAATTTCAAGCACTAAATAATGGGAAGGGACAGTTGTTGAGTCTCAGGTTGGTAGATTAACCATTTGCCTTTCAAAAACTGGAATTTAAATCTCGGCATGAGGTTATGGATACTCAAAAAAGAAATCACGAGATCATTCGGGTAGTGGAAACTTGCAGGGCAGTCTGCCCCAGATCTAGGATTGAGGGTGGCCCAGTACAGAAATAAAGGGATATGTTGTTGGTGTCTACCAGTAATCAGCCCTGATCTGTTACGGGAAAAAGCACCAGCTTACTGGACTAATTAAGTCCAGGTTGTTCCAGGCACTAAAATTTCCTCACTGATAAAATGGTATCAGGTAACAGTGTTACCCACTATCATTCTTCTGTGTCCCTGGCCATGACAATTTGTTCTGGATGGAGTTCCTTTGGTCTTTCAAAACATTCAGCTGTACAACTCTTTGCCTTTGGTATTTTGAGTCTTCCAAGGCCAGTTTATGGTCCAGAAGAGAATTTTGTACAGATATTCAGTTATTGTAGTTGTCTTTTGTTACACTATGTTTCAGTTTTTAAGGAATCTAGATGGAATACCTTTTCTTCCACCATCTTAGCAAAGCCTAGCATGACTGACTGCATTTTTCTGGCTTGCAATAATAGGACTTAACTCAACTTTAGTCCACAAACTAAGCACAAAGGTTTCCTGCTCAATGTTTAAATTATCACTTAGCTCTTAGTGAGTGACGTGAATAGCTTTGAAACACTTAAGTAACATGTACTAGAGGTTTGATCATCTCTTAGTCAAGTTGTTAGAATAATTCCTGTTTACCTCAGTAAAAATAGATACAGGAGAATCTTCCTCCAAGCTTTCCGGAGTTGCAAAGATATCTTGATAAATACGTACCACAATAATATTTCTGTGGCATTCTCTGTATCAGTTTCTCTGGAGGGCTGGAAGAGATGCATAAGGCATGTAAGAGGTGTTGCTGAGTGCAGCTCATTCAGCCATCAAGCTGGTAGAGAAGGATATTCTGCCATGCCTGAAAGTGTTCTCCTATAAAACTCTCCTCACAATCATAGCTTGATTCCTGCTGAGTGTGGCCTTGCTGTTGTGTTTGGCACTAAATTCGACCGGTTCACGCTGTGGTTGAGTGTAGTGTAGTGTGTAAGGCAGTTTGTTCTCTGTAGGTACACAAGCATCATGATGCTGTGTATGACTTGCAAATATGAAACTGTTACTTAAATTTAGATCTGACCCAGTGTCTCAACACCTGAGCATCTGGATTCTGACCTCAGTTACCGACATGGGTGGCACTTGTGTATGTACTGTTTGAGCTGAATGTGTGCTCAGCATGGCTCAGCTACAAATCTCAAAGTTGATGAGAATTCCTTTGGTATGGTGATAGTATAAACTCTTAAAATCCTAGAATAGCTGCTTCTTTTCAGTGAGCAGCCTGTAACTAATTTCTTAAGTGTGAGAGGATGGTTTTTTCCTTTGAGGAGGGCAGTGTGACAGTGTGGTGTGCCTCTTAACAGTCTCCCTGCTATATGGAGGTAGACTTTTCAGGTCTGATGCTGGCTCGCGTTAGTGTAGTACATACTCCATAAAAGACCTCTTGCTACATGGTAATTTCTCTTGAATGAATGATGCTTGGGCTTGTCTTTGGTTTTGGTTTTGTAGCCCTTGCAGTAGTAACAAAGTTACCTGTGTCTTTTAAACATAAAGCTGGTAGGCTTCCTCCTGCTTTGTACAAGCGAGGATATTTAAGTGTTTTTTTCCTCCAAAATACTATTAGCAGCTTCCCTGCTACTCTATTTGACACTGACTTATTCCTTTCCGGGTTTTTAGTTTTCTGTGCATAGAGTAAGTCTGAATTTTAGTTGATACATTACACATCTGTGTTATGGAATTAGATTGTTGATCAACAAATGTTCACCTGTCAATGCCCTGAGGAGGGCCACTGGCACCCAAGTGATCACACATTATTGAATATTTGG
Organism: Nipponia nippon; assembly: GCF_047370975.1. Lineage (NCBI taxonomy): Eukaryota > Metazoa > Chordata > Aves > Pelecaniformes > Threskiornithidae > Nipponia > Nipponia nippon. The sequence continues at coordinate 70,087,639 of NW_028262347.1, forward strand.
GGAAGAATCTGAAGTTCAGTATCAAGTAAAAATTACTGTAGGCTTATTAACAAGGCAAGCAGAGCCACCTGTTGTCAGTGGGAACTGCATGTATTCAGATGTGTGGGCTTACAGGCCTTGGCTAACAGTGTCCATATCCCTTTGGTATTGTGGTATTGTAATGTAGAGCTTCTTCAGGACTTGAGATGCAGCTGGAATATACTTGGAAATAAACTCAGCTGAACTGGGAGATATACTCTCTCCTCCTCTTCTCTTAGAGAGCTCATGATCTCTTCTGGGGATGGAGTGGGGAATGGAAAGGTTGGTGAGTGAAAGTAGAGAACATTAATATTTCTTCCTGCAGCTGAATGGATGAAATTGACTGAAAACAGCCTTTCAAAGAGTCATGGACAGTAAGAGAAGACCAGCAGTGTGATATTTCCAGGTGGCACTGTTTCTACAGTTCTGCTTGAGATGTGACTAGTGACAGTGCCCTGGGAAGTTTGACTTCATTTGCTTTTGTTGTGACTCCAAAGTGATGACAGGATTTTAGGTGCACATCTGGCAGCAATAGAACCAACTGTGGATTTTGTTGTGCTCTTTAAGATTATTTTAACACCTTGCAATGCTTGCTTCTGAAGAGCCTTCTAATTAAATTCCTGATTCATAAAACATGTATATTGAAGAACAGAAACCAACTTCCATCAACAGTGGCATAAGGATGCCTGATCCTCTAATGTAGCTATGCCCAAAGGAGACAGAAGAATCTTGCTGGTGGCTTTAGAAATCGGTGGTTGGAAAAAAATTTCCCCATGTTTGATTGAGTATGCCTCAAAGTCCTACAAGGTAACTGTTGTTTCTACATTTGACATCATGGATGTGGTTGATTTGGTTTGTTTATGCATTTTTAACTTGTGGTTCAGTAGCAGTAATAGCTCTAGAATCTTCTTAAACTTCTGTAAATATGGTGGAGCTGTCAGGTTCTTTGTAACTCAATAAATTCACCTGAAATAGAATTTAACTTGGCTTCAGTCTTTCTTCCTTCAACTCCCTTCCCCTTTGTCTCATTTCCAGGGCTGATAGGTAAATAAAACTGTGACCTTCAGCACTCATCAAGTAGTTCTTGATCATGTATCATGCAGTCAGTTGGGTAAAAATAGTGTTAGAGCAAACACTGCCTCATGTTTACATGTAAAGAAGTTGGGCTGGAGGGAAATATGTACCTGTTTGAAACTACGGGGGCATTTGCATAGGAATGACAAATTAAACATTTAGTTCCAGGACAATGGAGCTAAACAAATGTTCGCTGTTTCCCATACTTGCTTTTTTTTAATCAGAAGCATTACTTTTTGATGGTGTGTTTAAAATTGTAGCTTCTGGAGACAAAGCCAACCCCTTCACTCTCCAAAGTACTCTGGTGTCAAGCAGAGTTGTGACTTGAATGACAAGTCCATGGAACTGCAAGCCTGCTGAGGACTGTTTCTGGTTATTCACCTTCACGCAGAAGGTCTTGGATACTGGGATAATGGGAGGCAGTATAAAGGTTCTAAAGAAAGCTGAACATTCAGGTAGAAATGGGGAAAACAGAAAAGTATGGCTTAAAACGAAAGCATACTGAAGAAACTGACTTTTTAAAAGTTGGTCTTATGGTCATGTTGAGAGTGAGTGGGGAGTGGAGCAGATCTGAGCCATTTGTGTACTGATAATTAACATTTTGCAGTTAATGTGGGAGTGCTGCCAGCCAATTTGCAGTTGTTTTGATGTTTTAAGGTGTATTCTGCCCCCCCCCCCTCCCAGTCGCCTTTTGTACTTGGCTCTGCCTTGGCTAAATTCTGCCTTAATTACGCCTCAGATTCTTCCTGAGTCATGTCCAGTGTTTCCTGTGTTGGGAAAAGACCATCTAAGACTGGCTTGGTTGAGTCCTCTGTACCTTTTTAGAAAAGGTTAGAGTGCAAGGGAGTTCGCTATGGTCAACTTGGTCTGCACAGCCTGAGGAGAGACTGACTGTCTCTACCTAGTCATGTTTTTAAAGTTTATACTTTGCTTTTTTGTTTTCTTAGGAAAGTTTTTAGTCTATGGCATTGATGGAAAGTGTCTAAATGCCAGCTAAATACCAAACCAATCCAGCTCCGCCTCCACAAGTTTGCAGTCACTCTGTTTCAGAGCTGCCAGTTTTCAAAGTTCATAATACATGGCACTTGGGAATTGCCTTGTCTGTCTTCTGTGCTGGCCGCAACATCTCCTCAGCCTTAAATTCCCATGGGCAGGAAAGAAAGCAGATATAACAACTCTGCTGCTCAAGAAACCTTGGAGCTATGGTGGGAACAGACTCCAGTGATGCAAATGGAGACTGCAGAAGGGTTTGGAGAGAAGGAACCCCCCTTTGAGAGCTGTGCCAAACAGGTGTTGCTGCCTTTGTCCTGCTATGGTGGCCAAAGGTTCTGGGGGTGGGTGAATACAAAAGCGAACTTGAGCTTAGCATCACACAGAGGGCAGGCTGGCTGTGACAGGGCACTCCTTCCTCCTACTGCCTTGTTACCTTGTTAATCAGCTCCCAGGCCTTCTTGGGGCTATTCTAGCAGAATTTAGCAGCCATGCTGTGTCCTCACTCTACAGACGGAAGGGGGAGAGGGGGAAGAGGCTCCTTGATCTTGCTCTTCACATTATGCTGACAGAGCAGGGGAGGGCAGCAGATACCAGACTATGGATGTTGCTGTGCTGGGAAGTCAAGCTTAGTGCAATAAAGTGGCCTGAAGATGACTTCTGATTGCTGTTTTTGCAAGGAGGGGACATTGACCCACAGCTCAGTCAGAGATGGCAACACAGATGCTGCAATTACTCTGTCAGGCTCCAGAAAGCAGTTGTGGCCCTGATGGGACCCCTGGCATTAGAAGTGCTGTGTCTGCCAGTATATGCTTCATTAATATAGTTGTGTTTTTCCTCAGGTCTCTTCCAGATCCCCCTCAGCATGGCATGCAAGCTTGACCTATTTTCCCACCTTCTGTCTGGCACTTGCATGAAGGAAAAGTACTAGTACATATTAACTGGGTAAGAGAAACTCTCTCTTCTAGAAAAGCAGCATGAGCCCAGTGACAGCAAATGCTTAAAGTTTGGTTGCTGTTGGGCTCAGGAGCCAAGCAGTACTTTGCTGCCGTCTTCCAGGTCAGTCCTTTCCAGCCATTAGGAACAAGCAGCACAACTGAATATCATGGAGGACCCTGATGCTGCCAGAGCTGTTTAGTGGAAGTGTCTGTCTCTTTCAATTAAAGGCATTTTTCCTCCTTATTCCTGGTGCTAACCTAGTGGAAGTGCTGGAAGGGAGTAGTGCGCGTTTGCTCTTAATCCCATAATCTAAATCGGAGACGCTTTGCTGAGGAGTTAACTACCTAGTGAATCCTACTTTCCTGACAGATGCTTGTCAAGCTCTCAGTAACTAGTGTACTATGATTAAAGCTGAGCTAGTTCTCTGGTTCAGATCTGTGGCTCTCCAGCTGTTCCTAAATTCTACTGATTGTGCTTTCCAGGATCTGTACAGAAGGCAGTGGTACGGGCTAAGATAGGAGTGAGCAAGCAGGCATAAAGATCCATAACTATCCCTAAAGACGAAGCAATTGCTTTTACACAGATTGCAGCTGTAGATGGACTTGCAGAAATGCAAGTGGACAACAGATGGAGCAAGTGCATTGTGGTAAGTATGTGCAGGAAAACAGGAACAATTTTACACTCCTGTGTGTGTATAGGGATAGCAAGGCATAATCAACCTTTCCTAAAAGGCAGCACATTTTATCTCTACCAGCACTGCCCTATAGTTTAACAAATGGTGAGAAGGTGATTTAGTTCTGGTGTGGAATAAATTGCAATCATCATCTAGGTCACTTGTACAGACTGGCAATTAGTCCTATTTTTGTCTTGCATCAGCAATTTCTCTAGACTAGATAAATTCAATAGAAGCAAGATTGACTATTCGCAGATGGATACTTAGTCTTAAAAAAAAAAAACCAAACCCCCAAAACCACAAAAACCCACAATCTTGGTCAGTGATAGTACATTAATAACACTGTGTGTTAGGAAAGGTGGGGGGAAAGTCAGTGTTGCATGATAAAAGGAGCTCAGCAATGAGCAGATGCCAAATAAATTTAAAATAATAAATTGGAGGGTGCCTTGGGTTTCAGGGATCTGATTTTAGATACTCTTGTACCAGTTTTTCCAAAGGACTGTGTGTTCTTCTCCCTCCCCTATCAGAAGTTGTGGAAATTTATAAGCATTTTACATGCTTCAAATCTAGCTTTAAGGTAGGCAGTCCAGAACCCCCCTTACACATACCTTGGAAGACATTGACTGATGTGACTTATCCAAGCAGTGTGAGTCTGTAGGTGTAGCTGATAGAAAAAGACCACAGCAAAGCAAATTCCCAGTCTTGTACTGCCCCGATATCGCTGCCTTCCCTAACATGTTAGTGTGAAAAATGCTTGTCGGTGATAAAAACTCATGAGCTTTGTTTTTGCACTTGCTGTATACTTCAACTCATGCCTGTAAAGGAATTTTTTTTAAGTACGTGTGCGCACACAAATTTCAATTTTATGAGATATTGTGGAAACTGGTACTCAATTTTTGTCAGATAATAACAAAGCAGAATAAGCTTTCACAGGTCTCATTTTCTCAGATGAAAGTGTTAGGAGACCTACTGAAATGAAAAATACTTTCTTTCAATGCTAGAAATCTTACATTCTGTGTTTTCTCTTCCATGTGGTTGGCTCAAGTGATTTCCGCAGCTAGGAATATCTTTCATGAAACTGTAAATTCTTCACATGGGCTGCTGATAAGAAATTTCTGACAAGATTTGTGAACTATTATTTCATCACCTCATCTCAGTATTGGGGGTAACTGAGGTACCTACACAGTGATTATTAGTAATATAAGGTCAAATGTTCCTTTTCACTTTAAAACTGCATGCCCTCTCTTACTTACAGGTAAACTTTGTTTCTCAGAGTCCCTGCTACATTTCATAATTTTAATTCTTCCTGATGCCAGACTGGGCTTGATCTGATCCTAATCACATGCTGGTTTATATACTAGATGAAGTACATTTTAATATTAAGTGACATACATTAGCAATATCAGATGCAGAGACATGCAAATAATGATTACAAATACACATGGTTATTTTTATGCATATGTAAATGGATAAATTGGTTTTTATTTTTCTTTAACTTTTCTAAAAAAATTGTAACTTTTATATTATCAGTCCTATGCTCTGAATGTCCTTGTTCATTTCACAGTGTTAAGTAGGTTTCATGTTAGTATATAAGTCTGAATTCCCTATTCTAAAGTGCAATATGTAAAGTAAAAAGCAAGATCACCACATCAGCACTTCTGATCTATAAGCTTGGTTCATTTTGTTCAGGTTTGGAATTTGCCTATAAAATGCTAACATGTTTTGGTGGCAAAGTTTGTGTTTTTAGATGAAGAAAAGTTCAAATATATTTTGCACTTGAAGTTGGGCAGAGTTTCTATTTAATAGATCTTAGAACTGAAATTTCAGTTAATTTTTTATCTTCCTAAAAGTATCAGAATATATGATTGTGAGGGTTTGATTTGTTAAGAAAGATGATTGAAAAATAATTTTGAGGCTTCCCTCGGCATTAACTAGATTTGTGATTTATCAATGTGATTTTTCTGCAGCACAGGAATTCTGTGTTTTGATTTTTCTTAAATCATGGACTCAGTAAGCTATGGCTCTAAGTGTAACAAGTTCATTCAATTCTGTAAGCAAATTATTACTCATTAGAAGGATAGGCTAGGGGTTTTGGTACTTCATTCAAAGTTAGGAGTTGTGGATTCAGTTTTGCCCTAGGCACCTCATCGCAGGCAGGTTACTTATTTTTCCCATCTGTGAAATGGGGACCTCAGAACTTCGTGGCCTCATATGGCTGTGCCACTTTCATTAGGAGCTGAGATGCTCCAGTCTATGACAAGAGGACTTGTTCTGTAGGATGTGGAAGTTCCAGCACAGGGTTTGCTTCAACAATGTGGCTCTTGTTTCAGTGCCTAAACATGAGTGAAGCTCCTTTTGAAAATCTTTGTGCACTTTCCAGAGCACTTGCCTACAAATGTTCAGTAATGTCAGCATTAAGTTTTAAAAAATAAAAAAGCCTGAGAACCTAACACTTTAGGGCAGAAGTCTCCTATCATTTCCATGACTAAACAGGTGGGCCTGCTAGCATCTCTCTTCTTTATGACGGTTCACGAAGGTGTTGGTAAAATCAAAACTTTGTTAACATTTAGTATAATACAGGGGTTTTTAGGCATATGCCTGAACTGCCAATATGAACAGGGTTCTCCTTGATGGGAGGAGTATTGTTGCCCTTCTTTTGGCTTTCAGTTCTCCTGGCATTGCTCTTGCAGTGGTTATTGTTGATGTGGAAGAAATCTCAGTGATTCCCTCCCACTTCTGCAAAGGACAGTCTTGCAGTTGTGTTCAGTTAGCAGTCTTACTTGAGCAGACAGTACTAAGCAGTGGTGGTGGATTGCAAATACATCCTAGGGCAGATTCCCCTAGCTGTATACCGTGTTTGTACTGTCTTCACACCTCAGGCTGGGCTATTACTAAAGATGCTAATGAAAAAATAAATATTGGTGGTGTTTAAAGAAAATATATCGGGTCCGTATCACCCTGGGAAAAATTTAAATACAGTTATTTCTGAAAAGGAAGTATATGACCTTCAATATCAATGTTTTAATAAAATTATTGACAAGTATAACTAACAATGTTTAAGATTTTTCTGTGTGTCCAACTTTTTAATTTAGTGCTACTGTAAGTTGCAGTATCTCTTCCGGACATGACTTTAATTTCTTTTACATAGGACACTTAGAAACTGATGCCTGCAGTTATTCTTTTCTCTCTTCCCAATTCCAACTTAGCAGAAAAAAAAAATGAAGTGTTTTCAGATAAGCTTAATACTTAATTGTCTTCAGAAATACAGATAATTTGACTTCAAGAGCCGTAAGATCATAGAATTGTAAAACAGCCCAGGTTCGAAGGGACCTTGAAAGAGCAACTGATCGAACCTTTCGTGGGAAAGGGAGCCTAGATGAGATCATCTAGCATGCTGTCCAATTGCATCTTGAAAACCTCCAGCGACAGTGACTCCCCACATCCCTGGGGATATTGTTCTAGTGATTGCTTTAACTGTAAAAATTTTTTTCTCGTATTGAGATGAAACCTCTCCTGGTGCAACTTGCACCTATTGCTCCTTGTCCTCTCTACATGGCTCCTCGTGAAGTCGGAGCCTCAGTCGTCTGTGTAGCTGCCCTTTAAGTACTGTGGAATACTGTGATGAAGGTCCCCCTGAGCCTTCTCTTCTCCAGGGAGAAAAGACCCAGGTCCTTCAGTCTTTCCTCATAGGGCAGGTTCACCAGCCCTTTGGTCATCTTTGGCCCCCCTTTGGGACTCTCTCCAGTCTGTCTGTATCTTTCTTGAATTGTGAGGACCAGATGGTCACAGTACTCCAGATAAGGGCTGACAAGTGCTGAGTAGTGTGGTGATCCGATCTCTCTCTGCTACTAATGCCCTTGTGGATGCAGTCCAGGATCCGATTTGCCTTTGTTGCTGCAGCAGCGGTCTGCTGACTCATGTTCAGCTTGTTGTCCACCAGGACCTCTGGGTCCCTTTCAACAAGGCTTCTCCCCAGCCACACAGATTCTAGCCTGTACTGGGTTCTTTGGTTATGTCATACCAGGTGCAGGACTTTGCATTTGTCTGTTAAACTTCATACAGTTCTCGCTAGCCTACTCTTCCAGCCTGTCCAGGCTTCTCTGTAAGATGGCTCTCCCTTCTTACATGTCCACCTCACCACCCTGTTTGGTGCCATTGGCAAACTTGGTGAGGGTGCTTTCAGTCGCATCGTCCAGATCATTTATGAAGATGTTGAACAGCGTGGGGCCCAGCATCGACCCCTGGGGGACCCTGTTTGTGACAGGCTGTCAGTCTGAGTAAAAACCATTGATCGTCACCCTCCGAGTGTGGCCTGTGAGCCAAATTCTTACCCATCTCGCAGACCACCTATTCAATCTGTATCTTGCCAGGCTGTCCAGGAGAAGGCTGTGGAAACAGTGTTGAATGCTTTGCTGAAGACTGGGTAAACAATGGCCACTGCTCAAGATCTAAGTCCAGATTCCAACCTGGCTTTCAATATTCCAGAAGGTGCCACTCATTCTTTTAATAGATACATTAAGCTGCTTTGAAATGACCAAGTCTTATGCCTCAGAGACTTAGAACAAAAAGAACAACTACTTATCCTGTAAAGCAATTTTATATATATCCTCAGTACCTCCTGTTTTTGCTATTGACTAATTCTAATCTGAAATTGTATGCGCTGGAATTAGGCCTGTGATGTGCAAGTTATCCCTGTGGTGCAAATCTGCAGGAGGGCAAACTGGGTAGCAGTGGAAATTACTGTCTAAACTCAATCCTGAGTTTAAGTGGACCATTTTGCTTGTTAGCATCGTAGCAAAAGGTAAGTGTCACTACTTTGTGCTTGATAATGTATGTCATTTGCCATAATCAATAAATCAGCAGTGGAGTGAAGTTGTTAGGGTTTTCCAGATGAGGAGATACCCCCAAAGTACTTCATCTCCTATCTTCCTCTAGTTCCTTATTTAGCTTCTCCTCCTTCCCTTCTGCCACCTTAAAACTCGCGTTCCAGAGGAGCTTGGATTTTGTTGCTGATTTCTCAGCTTGGAAAGCATTAATCAGATTTGGTCAGGATCCACCTGAAATACTGACATCTTTGTTCAGAACAGTATTAAAATGAAAAAACAAGCACCATCAAGTGCCAAAACCATTTTGATAGAAAGCTGCTGTCTAGGCAATACAGAAACGAATGCCAGTTGGCTGAAAACTCACATGGTCCTTCATGTTTGTTTGAGGAGAAGAGTCACCACCTGGCTTTTGGTGATCCCTTTGACTACTGTGTTTCTTGCATCTTTGCAGGCTTGTGGTTCTGCCCCATCCCTGATATGGCCCTGCCCTAAACTTCTACATCCAGCCACATAGTACTTTTCCCAGCAGCTCCCATGCAGTGTACCTCCAAGACACAGTGTGCCCCACTAGTTTCAGAGCTGCTTATAAGGGGTGCTTAGATGGGAGGAGACAAGGTGGAGTGTGGAATAGGTCTGAGAGGGAGATCTATCCAAAAAAGCCTGAGAAATGCGGTGCTGCAGTATGGATTTCCAGCTGGATCATGTTTTATATTTCACAGTCCTGTCTGCGTTCCTGTGATGCACAGGGGAAAATGAGGATTTTTATATTTTAACTGGAAAAAGCCACCCACGTGAAACATTAAGTGACCCATTTTCCTCTTAATTTTTCTCTGCTTGTTTTGTTCTTTCTCTTACTGCAGTGAAACTCTCTCTCCCACAAGTGACTGCTCATGCACAGCACTTCTGCACAGCTGCCAGTGGAAGCTACTTGCATAGCGGGACCAGTTGGGTGCAGGAGGAGGGTGCTATGACCTGAAGGGCTGTTGCAGTGCGTTTCTGTTTTGCGTGGGCTCAGCAGTGCTACATGACAAATGATATTTTTTTTTTTTTTTTTTTTTTACTGCTATGGCTTGCCAAACAGTTTGTGCCTCCACCACCACTGGTGAGATTTGTGGTTGTTCATTACCTCATGGATCAGATCTTTTGTTAATGATGTCCCTAAAAAAAGCATCATACTTACAGGCACCACTTGATGTTAATTCCTTCAGGGTCCAAGGGTAGTGTGCCAGGAATGAAGACGAATTGGTTGAGTTAACGAAGGGAAAAATCGATTACAGAAATATTAGTGGTGCTATATCGGATATGCCTGTACTCCCAAAAGGATAAGCTAAGGGCTGTCAAAACATTGTGCAATCTGTTTTCCAGTTTCATGTAGCTTTGCGTTCGGTTTTCATGGAGATGAGAAAAAAGGCTTCACAAAGCCTGGTTGTTTGGTCTTGGTTCAAAAGATGCTTAATAGGTTTGCCTCCAGTCTCTCTATTTTTAAGTGTTACAATGATTTCCACTGTACTCAGCATTTCTGAAAAACCAGGTCACTTGAAGAGTTGTCTAACTGGATGGAGAGTGTGAATATGTGATCTTGTGCAGCTCTCCAAGACAGCGTGGTGGGGAAGGATGAGGCGAGGAAGTGCCTTTGTCATGCAAGTCCAGTTGCTAGACAAGTGCTTGGCCCTCGTGTGTTTAATATGTCCGCAGATGACAACAGAACTCCTGACTGAAAACACAACAGTGGATCTAGCTCTTTGCATTCACGTTTTGCTGTGTTCACCTTGGTTATTGTAACCTGGGATCCTGATCCTTGTTTTCCTTGCAGTAAATGATGGAAGTCCCACTCACCGCAGAGGGAGAGGACCAGGCTCTCCACAGACTCTTTTTCCCCTGGATGCAGAAATAAAGCAGCAGACGTTGAAATGCAGCCTTCGTATCTTGTCAGAGCGTTTGCTTCTAGATTCCTGGGAGGGCCCTTAAAGACCACAGCCCCGATGGGCAGACAGGAAGAGGGCTAGACATTGCAAAGCATGAATAATCCTTAATTCTAGCCTGGTTGTTCACCTAATGGAGCTCTGAGTAATAAAATGAGGTTTCTGAGAAAGCTTGAGACTTCTACTCCACCTTCTGTTTACAACAGTTTTGTGCATTTTGGTTTTGTGTGCGCTTAAAAGACTAATTTGCTTTTAAAACGGAGTTCCCTGTCCCTTCACCCAGGTGCATGTGGCCCCAGCACCCCAATTGTCACTGCAGCCTTTGGTTGCTTTGTGAGAGCCACCCTGTGATCCTGTCAACAGCTGTCCCATCTGCAGATATACTGCTACTCAAGAGTGAGCAAAAAGAGGTTTTGTATGGGCCCCTGTAAATGAGCGGATAGCACAAAAACAGCTGTGTGGTGTACTGAGCAGGACAGGAGAGCAGAGAGAGCCGATGTCCACATTTCCCCCCTCTGCTACCAAACCCCCAGTCTCCCCATTGCAGCAGCGTGGGCCCCGGTTCTGGCAGCAGAGATCTCTGTGGACAGACCCCTCCCGTTGCCCGCAGCACCCTTGGCATGGAGCACTGTTTGTTTGTTTCTGTAGGTATAATCTGAGGGCAGCGATCCTTTCCAGGAGGACTCCTTCTGAGGCAGGATTTGCAGGGGGCAACGCAAACTGCCCCTAGGAGTTGGAGAAACCAGGAGCCACAATGAAGAAATCCATATATATTTACTGTATTTGTGCCCCCTCTTGTTCTCACTGCAACAACTGTTACAAGCATTTAACATGTAAAAATTGTAGAGAAAGTAAAGTTCAGAAGTCTTCGGTGGCAATTCACATTGCATTTGGTAGAATCGTGCTGTAGGTGCCAGCCAGTGTCTCTTCAAGAGTTCATTCAGACAGTAAATGAATGTCCGAAAACAGCCTGCAATAGGCCCGTCTGGCCACTTCCAGCTCTACCACAGGCACGAAGATCATTCTCACAAGTCTTTGTAATGCTGTTGCAAATGGCCAGGGACTTTTTCAAGTTAGATTTAAACAACCATGATACAAAGTTAGATCTGGAGGAAGAGTTCCTGCCTGTTGTGATGCAGCACTTCAGGACATGTTCCTGGACACTGTTTTCTTTACCAAGAGGGACTGATAGGACAGGCTTTACTTCACCTCCTTGTACGTGTCTGCAGTATAAATATCCCCACTTGAGCAAGGCTCTCCCTTGGCTCCTTTTATTGACAAGAGAGAGTAACAGCCTTTTTAGGGTGTGAGTCATCAGACTGATTTTAGACTTTTCATTTAGGTGAGATTAATGGTGGCTTCCCACTATTTGCTTCTCTCCAGCGACTCGGGGAGCACCAGTGTGACTAGATATGATTTAGCATGTATTTTACAGAAGCCTATATCTGCACAGAGGCATCATCCTGCCTGATTAGACCTGGTTACTTAGCTGCAGAGTCAATTTTGATAGGTGATACACATAACATGCAAGCCAAACCATGGATAGGTATGTTTATGCTCTATTTTATCATCTACCCCAAAGCCGGATTTCACTGTCCATAAAGAAGATGACCCAGCAAACTTGGTCTCACGTACAGCTGCAGCTTCTCTTCCACCCCATCCAGGGCCATGGGGCTGGCTTCCAGCATGCTTCGCGTGTTCATACGCTGCCTGAAAACACCCTGAGGGGGACGTCTACAGACTGCTGTTCTGTGCTTGTTCCTCAGCTGCAGCGCAGGCAAACCTACGGTGTCAAAAGACATCTTGGGGACGTGATACTCCTCCTGGTTTCAGGCCGTGATTGCACAAGTTGGAGGAATTACGTTAGGGTAAATACAGTGTGACTCAGGAGAGAAACAGAGACACATTTTTGTTTAGAAAGTCAAATGCTTTACAGGACTTTGGTTTTCATCTGCTGTAGTCTCCAGCAGGTCCTGCTGGGGAGACGGGTCAAGGTGGAGGGAACTGGGCTCTTTTCTCTTATTATCGGAGTGTTAAATATTTTACAGGATTCTGGTGTTGAAAGCTGCAATCTGAACGGTTGAGAAAAAGTTCAGACCTGCATACTTAGCTTCCAGAAAATGCCCACGTGAATTTCTCTGATTAAAGTGGAGCAACCACAAGGGAAATTCTCAGGACAGACAATTTCAAATTCTAAATAGAAATGTAACAGGAAATTAAAGTAAAAAGGAAAGACCTGTGACCAATACCCATAAAGAATCATTTGACCAGTGTCTAGATTTCAGCTGCATAACAAATCTAGGCAAACCACCAAGAAATATGTATTTGGTATGCTTTTTCAGTTATGTTTCTGGAGCTCAAACCACTTGAAGTAAATAAAACTGACTCAGGAAATTAGCGCATTAAGGTCTTCACTGATGTAACTGTAAAACATATTTTACAGTATTAACGTCAGCATCCAATCATTGCTTTGCAGTCAATATAATTGGATGCATCTGATAATTAAAGGCTCAATCCTGATCCCATTGATCCTTTTACAGCTTCTTCCTTTACGCTGCTGAGCCTGTCAGCAGCTGTTTGTATTTGGTGCGTATGTACAGGTAAGAGAGATTTCAAATGATGAAAGCTCCAGCCTTCCTGACAGCAATGTCTCAATCGTCTCTTCAGTGATTTTGTTTTTGGGAGACGGTGGTTACCTACCTGACATTAATGAACGACCATTCACAAACTGTCCTGTTTACGAGTAACTTCTTACAAGTTGGAGGTGAGTCTTCAGCATTGGGCCACTCAGACTCTGGATCTTTTGAGTTCACAAAACCTGTATGGCAGTGCTGCCACGTGCATGGCACCACTCAATGGGACATCCAGTGACCTAAAAATATGACAGAAAGAGAAAAATATACTTAGCTCTATTTGTAAGCCTGAGAAAACAAATAATACAATTCTGAGCTTACAGTCTATTAGGCTTTCTTTTCAGATTAATATTTCCAGACATTCAGTGCTAGAAAATTTTTGAAATGAAAATTCTAGTCTATAGTACGTGAGTGTGCACATATCTATAAATATACATTCTGTCTTATATATGACACTATAACAGTAATTGTAATGGAAAATCATACATCCTGAGTAAACTATTGTTACTCCATTAAAATTGCCTGGTTTGGTATGTTTGCACATAGTGGCTTGATATTCTTTTAAGTGAGAAAACTTAACTTTCTTTAAAAAAAACCCAAAAAAACAGAAACCAAAGATTTTTAACACTTTTCATCTCCCTACCCCAACAACCAGAGATGAATTGGATTTCTTAAAACTCAAAGGATTCTTTTTTTATTTCCCCTCTAGGCTAAGAATAATCATGAAAAATGTCAAAGGAGGTAACAGATAATTATCTATATATATACATATACGTAACAGCTTGCACGTTTTTACTTTTTATATATAAGAAACTTCCAGTTTGGCCGTGCAGGGTTTCTAAGGGGCTGTACCATGCCAGCCGTAGCAGTAATACCAGTTGCTTTCCCTCCCTGAGCAGTGTCCCATCACTTTTGGGGTGGAGAAGCAGGGAGCAGAGCTGGAGCTCTGCTGTTGTGAGAAACAGCTGGCAGAAGCCCCTTGAGCATTGGCACTTGCTTGCTTTGCCCTTGAGCTCAAATAACTGTTTTATTGGTCTTCCAGGCAAGCTGTGAGTCCCATTTGTTTCTCCAACGTGGAGGGAAAGAGAAGACCCTTAAAAAGTCTTGCACGCATTTTTTGCTGCTGCTGATTATGGAGCTGTTGCTGTGCGCTCGAAGGGGCTGGGATGCTTCCAGGAGTGGTGGGTTCCTGCATGTACATGGGAACAAGCTGAAGAGCGCCTGCAGCAAGGTGGGAGGATTTATTTCTTGTAGTTGTTCAATATAGCTAGACAAATACAAATAAAAAGCAACTGAGCATGTTATTCTCTAAGTACCTCCTGGCCAGGAGGAGTGAGCTAAATAACACACACGCTTCTTTGAGCAGCGGAACAAAGACAGACGGTTCTGTAGGGAGTCAGTCGAATCTTGCTTGCTCAATGTCTTTTGCTAAGATTTTTTCTGCTTTCTAAATACATTGTAAGAATTCCTCTCCTGAGCTGGTCTGTTTTCCATTCTCCTCCCGTGGAGCATTTGTGCAGGGGCTTGGGGGCTGCTTCGTTCAAAGTTGAAGATCACAGGTAATTAGGCCCAACTTGTGAATCCTCCACCCTTGCAGGAACTTAAGGGGGTTCAAAATGTATCAGAGGCACAGGCATGGTGCATGACTGACAATCCTGTTTTCCACATAAAACAAGGCAAAAAATTAGTATGTGAAGATAAAAATCATTTCCCCAAAGATCGTAGGATAATAAATATATGTACCTCTTCCCTATATATGACTCTAAAGGCAGTATGAAGTTTGCCAGTGAGAATCCAAGCAAACATGAGTCGGAAACCTCATCTCATTATGTGTACAGATACTTATTAAGATAAAAGAGATCATAAAGCAGTTTGAGGTCTGCAAGCTGCGTGCTGCTGCAGAAAGAGCAATCCTCCTACCATCTCCTGTGCGACTTGGAAGTCTCCCATCTAACCCCGCAACAAGCCTCGCCATGCTTAGCTCTATAAAAAGCAGGCAGGAGCAAGCATATTTCAAAAAACCAGCATGTGCTACTATTGTGAAGAGTTGGTTAAGTTTTTTTCCCCTTAGAGCATTTCAGAAGACAAAAGTGTTTTTTCATGGATAAAAAAAAAATGAAATGAGAAACCACAGCTTTGGGGTACAAATATTTTGTTTATAAAAACTGGAAATGTTTTTGGGAAGTGGTTTTTAAAGATTCTTTTTTAATAGAAAATGGTTTTAAAAAAACAGGAGAAAACTCAGTTTTAAGTCAGGGCTTCTTTGTCCAAAAGGAAAACATTTTGTGAGGGGAAAAGAAGCAGGAGAAAAAAAAGCTTTTGTAATCTCCTACAAAAATACTTGGCACTTTTTGAACATTTCTATGTCTTTGTTTGCATCTCGCTCTGCCACTTAATTGTCATAATTTAGTCTTCCCAAGATGCAATGTTATTTATCAAGGAATTTTGTTAAATACGTCATACTCTCAGAGGAAGGTGGCAACGAGGAAGGTTCCTGTTGCAAGACAGCATTCCTGGGGTCAAGTCACTCTGCTAAAGCTCTCTGCAAGACAGATAAATATGTTATAGGAAGAGTTTAATCCCACAAAGAATGTTTGCAATGAGTTGTCTTTTCCTTTCTTAAGAGTGCGGCGTATACGTCATCTTGCCAAATCATTGTTCTCACGTCAACCGCTTTCCATGTTGAGAAACTGCATATCTCCGTGTAAAAGTGCAGCTCCCCGAAGGCAGCTGAAAGGTCAGGATGGCGCTGGGTTATGGAGCAGAATAAGTTGCTGCTTCTACGCATGGGTATGGTTGGGGAGGAAGGTGACTTTTTCTCCTTATGTTTCCCCAAAGACTCCCTCTAATTCTGGGTTGTCAAATACTGGGGATAAATGATCCTCAGTGTATGATTTATTTTTAACGAGATAGTCTCTGTAGGCATTTACAGCTTTCTGTGCTAGTAGATTTGATTACTGTTTGTCCTGTCATTTCTTTTAGTGGCAGACGCAGGCAGCAGAAATTGACAACAGGGCCAATAATTAAGATTGCCTAACATTTTAAAAAAAAGGCTTGTCTAGATCCTATTTTCACTTGTTGATATTTTTGTTAAACTTCAGCCCTGCAGAGTGATATTTTCCGCACCAGAAGTTTTCCTCAGAATGGAGTGTCAAAAGCCAAATCACACAGGGCGTGCTGAGTCTCCAGTTAGGAAAGAAACTATTTTTGCCACTGTGAAGTGTCAGAAGAAAGAGCAGAGGATGCAGTTTGCCCTGAAAGTGGAGGTGCTGGGAGGGAGGTGGCAGCAGGGACAGCGGACCAGTGACAGGTAATGTCTGAGAGGGAGGTGACAACTGAACTGCAACTGAGGCAGAGAAGGTGGGGCTAGAGGAGCCGGCACAGGTCCTGAGACTTGGCATTTCTTTTCTGTTGGCCAACAAATGGCTTTAAAGCGGGTCTTGTCCTCTTGGATGTGGTCCATGTTGTCTGCCTCCTGTTGGTGCAAAGCCTAGCAGTCCTAGGTGTGCCACAACACTGAGGGCTTTTGCAAGACATGACCTATGGTGTCTGTGTTGGTCTTATGGGCAGCTTGAATGGATACACCTGTAAATCCCATGCATCCTTTGGGCCTGCATCAGTCATTTACCAGCTCTCCATGGGCATAGGAAGCTGATACGGGAGGTACGTGATGATGAACAAGCTCCGAAGCCCAGTGTCTTCTTATAGATATCCATGCATATAAGACAGAGGGCACATGCCTCCCTGTGCAGAGCAGACAGGTTGCTTCAGAGTCCGTGCTCTGACAGTGTCTTTGACAGTAGGTGACATGGACAAGCAACGAGGTTGTTCTTGGATGTAGCCTTGGGACAGCGTAGATGCGTCTTCAGAGGATAAAGGGCAGCTACTTTGTTAGCTTGTGTGGTGCGTGTCTTTGTGTGTTGATTTTGGCTGGGATAGAGTTAATTTTCTTCACAGTGGCTAGTATGGGGCTGTGTTTTGGATTTGTGCTGAAAACAGTGTTGACAATACAGGGATGTTCTAGTTACTGCTGAGCAGCGCTTACACAGAGTCAAGGCCTTCTCTGCTTCTCACCCCACCCCACCAGCGAGTAGGCTGGGGGTGCACAAGAAGCTGGGAGGGGACACAGCTGGGACAGCTGACCCCAACTGACCAAAGGGCTATTCCGTACCGTATGATGTCATGCTCAGCAATAAAACTAGGGGGGAGGCTGGTGGAGGGGGCCACTGCTTGGGGACTGGCTGGGCGTCGGCTGGTTGGTGGTGAGCAATTGTTTTCATTTGCATCACTTGTCTTTCTTGGGTTTTATTTCTCTCTCTTTGTTATTTATTTTTTGTTCTTTATTTTTTATTTTTTATTGTTTTCCTTTTCATTACTACTATAATTATAATATTTTATTTCAATTATTAAACTGTTTTTATCTCAACCCATGAGTTTTCTCACTTTTACCCTTCCGATTCTCTTCCTTCATCCTGCTGTGGGGGGAGTAAACGAGCGGCTGTGTCGTGCTCAGTTGCTGGCTGGGATTAAACCACGACATTTTGCAATAGATCTAATGCTGTGGGAAAACAGGAATGAGCCCCAGCGGTGGCTTTAACTGCATACACTGACCTGCAGCTGCCAGACAACCTGCAGAAAATTTCACTCCAGCGTCAGTAGCTCCTATCCCAAGAGACACTGCCGTCCTCCAGCTTTCTTACCTAGCTCTCTCTGAACTAGAGTTACTCCATGCTAGGCCCTCTGTGCTGATAATATCCAGGAGGACTTTTATTAATGACTGAAAATGGCATTTATTCCTGCAAGAGAGAACCAACAATGACTACACAGAAGTGCCTTTCAAGGCAGCTCCTTGCCATGGGGTTGCGGTACGTGAGATGTCCCCGTACCACCAATAACTTAAGGGGAGAAAGCCCTGCGCAGCGGGGCTGCTCTGAAGAAAAGTGCTTTCACCACTGGGAATTACTGTTCCTTGGGAAACAAAGGCAGTAGGAGCGTAGTTTGTAAATGTCACTTGAAGCTCCCAATAACAGCATTCTTGAGAGTGGCAACTAAGAAAGAAACGGGTGGCAGGAGCCCCTCCCAATCTGAAGACCTTCACCATATCAGTATTACCCAGGGAATTCCCCCTCATTTTCCAGTATTGCCCAGCTACTTAAGCGTGACACTGACGTTGCTGGAATAAGCCTAAAATACAAGAACTCTGTCTGTGGTTTTCTGAAGCTTGCAAATGAAGTTGTGCTGTCCCAGTTTTGAGACTCACATTATAGTACTTTGGCATACCTTTTACTATCTAGATACTCTTGCTCCATCTAGTGAGTAAATTTCTTGCTTATACTGGCTTACTTTTGGCTGTGGAGAGGGCCTGGGGAAAAGTAACATAATTTATGAATTTGACCTATGCAAAGATGGGAATTACCCAGGAAGATTCGAGGTTTGATTTTGTTGGAAGAGTAAGAATGACAGTGATTTTAGCTTACAGCTGCTCATTGACATGTCTTTTAAATTCTTTTTAAAAGACTTGAGGATTTTTTAAATGAACTTTCCCATGAAAATCTATTTGTGTTTATATTCAGTGGGTGGATTTACTTGTTATGTGAATCAAATGGGGGGGAAGAGATAAAATGAAAAAAGTTGGTTTAAGTACTTTAACTGTATCTGTTTCAACCCATCTTTACTGTTCTTGTTCAGCAGCCAAAACACATTCCTCTTTAATAAAAGAAGGAACACAAGGGCACCAGCTCACAGATCTTTAATGCAATAAAGCCGCCTCTGAGGCCTATGTGAGGGGCCGCATTCTGCTGGGCACTGATGAGAGAAGAGCAGAGACAGGGCATGCCAGCATAGAGATGCTCAGGACCCTCTCTGGTGCCTGCTGAACCCCTGTTAAGCTCAGAGAGGTCAGGATTTGACCTTTCCTTCTTCCGTCCTGCCTTGTCTTTCTGCTTCTGAGACCATCTTGCCTAACCCTTGCCAGACACATCTCATGCCATATTCCCCCTTTTCTTTTTCCTTTTCTCTTTCCGAAATACATTAATTAAAACTGTGAGTGGAAAGCAGAAAGAAGGGGGGGAAAAAGAGACCATGGCATTTTTTCTGAGAGTTTGTTTTTGGGGTCCCATTTGATAGTCATGGAAGAAAACTGCTCTTTCCAACTGGCTCTGGGTGAGACCCAGAGGTCCAGCAGGCCCTCTTGGCGCACCCCACAGCCTGACCTGCGCCGGGCACCATCCTCACCTTGCTGCTTTCTCTGCAGCCCAGCTTGTGCCTCACTGTCCTGCCAGTTGTCGCAGCCTTCTCTCTCGGTCCCCGTCGTCCTGGATGTGGCTGGTGGCCGTGGCCAGTGAGGTGACCCTGCTGGCAGGGTGCCCAAAACTGCTGCTGGGCTCACCCTCCACCACCTCTTGCCCAAGCTCCCTGGCCATGCATGACCAAGCTGGAAGCAGCACAACCCAGTCCCATTTGCCTGTCTGAGCATGCATGTAGTTTATGGAGTGGTGACAATGATGTGATGTGCATATTTCAACCAGATGTGATGGCTATGTAGCATGGTAGCAGCAGGGACACTTGACTGCACAGTAAGTGCCATTTTCTTTGGGTAGAAGTTTCCTAATTTTATTTGAGAACTCCTGTTATTACTTCTGAATTTGGTTAAGCTCATGTAATAGATATATATACATTCTGAAAACATACAAGCTGAAGACATAGGGCTTCCATGGCTAACAGGATTTTCTGCTTTTAAGTGAAAACAGTTTTTTATTTTGAAAAAAGATTTAATAAGGAAAGTTCTCTTCTCCCACCAGAAACCCCATAAAAAGATGTCAGTACTATTTTGTGCCTCTTAAGGGCAAAGTTATACAGGACTTACAGAGATTATCTCAACGCTTTTGCATGGTCTTGGCTGCCTTGTTTGTTGGTGCAGCATTAAATGCCAGAGTAAGAGTGAGTAACTCATATAGCCATCCACAGAAAGCCTGATCCAGTTGTTCCCTCTATACAGTGCTCTGTGCTATTAAATATCCTCCATATAATTCTTTTGCACAATACCATTTTCATGTTTTCTTGAACAATGAGATTTTATTTTTATAAATTCTGGGGTGCAAGGGTTGCAAGCAATGGTAAAGGAAGTCTGTTCCCATATATACCTTCCCCCTTCCCCAGCACACAATGCGGCACTGGGAGCCTGCCTGGTGTAAGTCTGATGGTCTTATGGTCCACTGGTCCAATGTCGGCCTGAAGGACTCTCAGGACCACGCTGAAGGAGATATATCGGTCTAGTACATCGTGCTATGTGTCTATCGTGTCTATGACTATTGACTGTAACTGGGTGCTAAAATCCTGATTTTCTGGAGAGATAAAAAGCCAAGATCTTGACAGCAAATGCTGAGTAATGCCCAGGTGACATTTGCTGCAGTGTTTGTCCTAGAGTCTTGTCTTAGCCAAATTTCAGGTCAGGCACTTGGTTTGTCTTACCATGCAACTTTAGACTGACAGTGCTTCTTGGCTTCTTCCATTTTAAATAGTTATTGTTATTATTACTGGCGATTAGATCGCTTCATTGCTCTACCTATGAGCTGGCTTACTTCATTTGTGAGTGATACCATCCCTATGGACATCACAGTGGAGGTAAAGGAGGTGATTACTTATTATTTCTAAGGATCATAGCTTTTTCACTTACTTCTGGGGTTTGGTGGCCAAGCATGACCTTCACAGCTCACAGCGAAAACTTCATGTTCTCATCCTCCGTATCCTCAGGTTATATGAGCCTCATTCAGGGGTTTCCACATTCTTACCTATGGACTGTCATGAACCCTGTCATCTTTAATGCTGTCATCAAAAACTTCAGATTTCCACATCTGACCTAGTGAGCAGAACAACATTTGCAGGTAAAAAGATAAAAAAAATCAGAAATCTGCCTAAAGGAAATCAGAAAATCTGCTCAGGATCTGCCTTCCTGAGCTAAGGAATCAATACAGAAAGGCAGAAGGAAGGAATACAGATGGGGAAAACTTTTGGATTAATTAGAAATTGTAGAAATCTGACAATCAAATATTGTTTTTCCTATGAGGCAATGTTAAATGCATTCAGAGAGCAAAAGAGAGGCTGCGTAAAACCAAGTGACTGACTGTTGATGGTTTGACCCCGTGGAAGAGTAATGGAAACACTTTGGTGAAAAACAGCAAGGAGAAGCCTTCAAAATATCTGACTGCCAGAGCCTTCAGCTGAAGTACAGGAGTTGGTGGGAACCCTGTGACGGTCTGTGCCATTTGTGACCACTGCTGGCCCTGGTAGGGTCTTTAATTGTTGCCATGGGGGTTCAGACAAAGATCAAAGATGCTCTGATTGTATTAAGGAAATGGGACAATAGGACTGGACTGAGAACTGCTTTTAAAAGACCGAAAACTGTCCTGGAAGCTTTTGGTATTTAATTAATCAGTTTACCTAACAGATAACCAGGCATTTCCTGTGGTGAGCACAACCAAAGGCTTTTAGCTGTGCTTGGGAAAATGTGGGTGAATTAAAGAAGCTCAAGTGGTTCCTTGACAGAAGTAATGAGAAAGATGGATTACAAGAAAAGGATAGTGAATTTACAGAGTTCCTGTGGAGAAGAAAGCAAGATGTTATAGTGGGGTGGCAGGTACTGAGCAGACGTTTGGGATTGCTAATGTACAAGACAGCAAGTAATTTATCAAAGGCAAAAGAGACTGTCTGTCGAGCTTTTTAAAACATACCATAGTTTCCTGAGTAAAAATGAACCAGTCATCCGATCCGTTTTCTGAACCTCTGGTCCTTTGAAGGTTTTATGTTGGAGGACATTCATTTCCCTTGAACTATTTTGCATGTGAAGGTGGTCGGATGAACCTGGAATCAGACCTACCCTGTAGACCCCTGGAGACCATTTTAGCTGATATTTTGACCTGGAAATGGAAGCGCCAATACAGGATCTGAGGAGACTGTTCGTATAGTGTCTTCAGCATGGGCTAAGCTGGATGTGTCATATATACAGGGCAAACACCAAAAAGAACTCAGGAAGAGAGAATAGGCCAGATGCTCTGAAATGCAAGTCCCACTGAAAATCAAGCAGCAGCTTGGGAACTGTGCATCTCTTGTGCTGACTGAAGTCCTGATGTGGGGGAATGGGAACTGGGGCAAAGAGTCCTCTTGTCACAAAATGTCTAAGGGGATCTTTTCATGGGCCACAAGCTCCATCTTTAATCTCATGTGAAAGACCCTGTCTCTTAGCCATAAGAAGCTCTTTGCACTTCTGATGCAGATTGTCTGGGGGATCACTGCCACTGGGTCTGGCAGCGCTCAGGTTTCCTCTGGGAGACATCTCAGCGAGGCTCTGTCCTGCTCTCTCTGACCTTGGCTGATCTGATGGAGTTACAGCCCAGATTGTCTACAGCAAATCGATAGCTGGCAGGACCCAGTTTAGTTCAGATTGTGCTTTAAAAAAAAAGAAGAAAAAACCGCCAGTACTTTGCTTTTCTTTTTTAGTATCCTTAACATCCATTTTAGGAAAAAAAAATATATATCTGAAGGCATTTCCGTACAAGTTCAAAGGCACTTTATGGAGTTCAATACACTCAGTAGCTGAAAGGCCAAAAGATGCGTTAAATTAAGATGGTATATGAAGTGGCACCTGAGACCCCTACCTTGCACCCTTTGCTTGTGGGCCCAGGGGCTTCATTTTGGATCCAGCCTGGGCAGCAGCTCTAGTGTGAGCCTGAGCTGTGCCCTAGGTGTGCAGGTCTTCAGCCCTGCCTCTGCCCCATTTCCTTGCTGGATCTTGGCCTGATGTTGCAGGTGGCCTCATCTCTAGCCTTGTGTCTGGCCCCTTTCTTCCTGCTCCTGATGGGACCCCCTGCATGGACCTGGACTTGATTGATCTTGCCCTGTCTGGGGCTGTCAGTGGAGCTGGCTGGCAGCCCCTAGACCTGCTGGTTGTGGTCAGCCTCCTGGGACTGTACCTGCTGGTGAGGGCACTGCCTGTGTTGGGGCTGCTCGCGGCTCCCAGCTTGTCCCCACTCCTGGAGCAGCCCCACTCCTGCTGCTCCCTGAGGTCAAGTTAGCACCATGGTGATAATTTAGAACATCAAGAGCTAATACAGTTGGTACTTGGCTTTTAAGCTTGAGAACATACAGCGGAGAGTTTTATTCCTATGCACTATTTCTAGTCTTAAATTGATTATGCATTTTTATTCAAATGTTCTGCTCTTTCAAAGGACTAAACAGTGCAATTCTGCCCAGGGTATTTGGAAGAAGTATAAAAGCACAAATAATATTGGCAACACATTGCTGTTATTTTTGCAGTTTATTTTAATCAGTAACCCAACTTAAATATAATTTTTCAACTCTGTATTTTTTTATTCCAAATCTTTAATGTCTTCCAGATCGACTCCAGGTTCACTGGACTGGGTGGTAACTAAGTCTTAATTTTGATCCAGAAGAAACTGCCATGCCCATTTTGAGCATTCCTTATTTGCTTACTTTTGCTCTTTTATTTTTAGCTATATTTTGTATTGCATTTCTTTCTCTTTGCGTATTTTAAAATTATTTTAGACTTTTCATTTTTATATGGCATTGATTCTTGGCACTGAGGTTAAAGTCTGGAATTGAGCAAACTATGAAATTACTGCATCAGCACAACCACTTGAAAGTCTCTGTCATGTACTCGGCCCTGTGTTTGTCAAACCTCTGCTCAACCACTGTGCAGGATCCTACGTAATATATTCCTTAGCTGCGGAAGAGAGAGGGGTGAGAATACCAGTCACTCATCATTTACCTGGTTAGCTGTGGTCCAGAACTTGCCTACTGAGCCCTGAAATGTGAAGTGGTCAAAGCTTTTCCTTTTAAGTGAAACATTAAAAGCAACACCCCCTTCTTTTTAATATGTTCTACACCAAAGGATCCCTCTGCAAGAAATCTGTTTTACTAAGTGGAAGTGCAGCAGTAACGATTTCTGCTGCTTTGTTCAGGGGTGGGTTTCCCTCAACGATGCCCAGGATGGGCAAAGTTCTGGGCTGGTGACTGATATTCTGTGCGTGGAAATGGTGTGACTTTGAAATCTCGTGCTTTGCATCTTCTTGGGAAGCTGGAAACATGAAGGGAAAGCCTATATGCTTAGGAAAGAGAGGTTCTTCAGTTTCCCAGTGAGACTCTGTGTCAACAAAGAAGGTCTAACTGCAGCTCTGACGAGCCCCGGGTGATACGGGCATGGCATGGGACAGAGGCCTGAGCTTGGTAGGTGGCTACCGCATGGCTAGCAAAGCTGAGGAGCCCCTCAGCAGGCAGGCACAGTCGTCTCGGGCTGTTTGCAGCTGAGGGTGCATAGGAGGCAACTTCACAGCCAACACAGACCCCGGGGGAGGTCACTGCTGTGT
Source organism: Nipponia nippon (assembly GCF_047370975.1). Classification (NCBI taxonomy): domain Eukaryota; kingdom Metazoa; phylum Chordata; class Aves; order Pelecaniformes; family Threskiornithidae; genus Nipponia; species Nipponia nippon. The sequence continues at coordinate 70,112,095 of NW_028262347.1, forward strand.
CCTCCCTTCCCAAAGGCTGCATCCTCCCTCACCCACTCCCACATTTGGTGGCACTGCCACTTCTCCTCTTTCTCTTCTCTGCTAGCTCAAGCAGCAGAGGCCTGCGCTTCTGGTGAGGGAAATGCCAAGGTAATGATTTAGCCTGTAAAACTAGAAATCTTTACACCGCAAGCGCTATCTACACAAACCCCATTTCTGAGTCATCGCAGACTGTCTCCAGCAGTCTCACAAAGGAGCATCCTCCTGGGTGAGAGGAGTCACAGGTTGCTGACTAGGTGATCATCTCAACCGTATTGCTGAGTGCATACTGAAAATAGGCACCACCTGGTACAAGATGCATGCTGATGGTCCACCACTGCTCTCTGCTTTTGCAATTTGCAGTCCTTCCCCTGTGTGGGTGCATGCATCGAGCATGCACGTGTGACATAACCAAAGCACTGAACGCGTGAACGCGTGATGCGCCCGCATTGCACTGCGGGGTACCACGCTGTGCTGATGGTATGTTGCCCCCTGCGGCAACGCGGACTGTTTCTAAAACTGAAAACCTGCAACCGGTGTCATGGAGTTGTGACTCCCGCCCCTCCCTGGAGACGGGTTGTGTCCCCCCTGTCAGCAGGGGCTTGTCCCCAGGGAAGGACGTTGTCTCCTCCATTCTCAAAGGCCTCACGGCACAGCAAGCTCCAGCCCCCAGACCTCACTCATCCTTTTCTGCAAGCACTCTTGATCAGGAGTAGGGAGAGGAGGGCAAGCAGCCATGCTGGCACAGCAGGCAGCTGGCAGCAAAGGGGCATCACGTTCCCAGTGTTACTTTTTTTCTTAATGTTAAATTAATATACAACGGAGTATTATAGATGTTCCTTCTACATCTTAGCCACACTTAGAGGACTTGTGTTATTAATGCCAAATAAAATAAAAATGTTTTCTAATCTTGATTGAGTTTCTGGTTCTCCCTGCCATCTTATGTTTCACTGCCTTTTTTTCCTTCCAGCACTTCTCTTTCTATCATGATTCTTGTGTGTCTCGGCTTCCATAGACCCTGTCCCTTTCTAGGGCTTTCTTTAGTTGGTTGCAAAGTGCATTTTGAATTTTAGCTTTTCCTTTATTAACATTCTGTTAATTCCTATTTATTTATAGAGGAACAGTGAGGGAGTGCTTGGGGAGGATCTTTGCTTCTTCGTTTTGCTTTAATATTCTGTCCGTCATCTCATATCACCTCCTCCTTTCTGCATTGTGGAAACCTGTGAGTATCTCTGGACTCAGGACAGCACCGCCTGGCTCATGCCAGATTGTCCTCTGCTGTGTCCTTTGCCTTTGGTTCCTTGCAAAGCAGGAGAATAACCTGAGCCTTGCAGGTTACTGGATGTGCAACACCCTCAAATGCAGCTGGTGAATCCATCTAAAACAGAGGTATTACCCTAAAATCCAAACCAGCGCTGTGTCTACTCTTGCTTCTGCCAAAAGCACCAAAGAAGCAAAGTCAGAGAAGTAGAAAGGGGACATCTGTAAAGTGTGGGGTCTCCACACCTTTGTGGGGAGTGATGAGAGGGGGAGGTTTGAAAAAATACCATGATGAAAAATGGGTTATAACAATTCTGTGTCCTGTTACAGACCCAAATTGGTCCAAATCCTTGTCTTTTCTTACTGTTTTCTTCTCTAGTGCATAATTTGAGGGGGGTTTCAAATATTTTGGATATTTCTGAAAGATCGGAAAATCTGAAAACATTTTTACTGAACTTTTTATGGGAAATCTTTCTGATAACTTTTTCTTTTCATTGCTACCAGCTACAGAAGCTTTATCCACGTAATAATAACATGTGCCAGCGTAGGACCATGCCCTTGCTTCATGCAAGTTCCCAAGTCACTTTTCAGACCATATATAGGGATCATTCCCTTACCTCTTGGGCCGGAGGCAGGGTGCCACTTCGCAGTGCCAGCTGCACTTCTCTGCAGGCCTGCAGAGGGGAAGTGAAGAGGCGTTTTTCCTACTGGATGACAATGGAAATTCTTACGCAGGCAGAAATGTGATTACCTCAGCCATAATTTACAGGGACACCCAGGACTCCCTCTTGCAAAAGAAATGTGCTAGAGGGTGTTTAATGACCAGAAATGTTCAGGGTGTCTGTATAACACGTTGACTACAGGACAACAGCCTTCCCCTTTCCTGAGAAGTCATCAGGGGATTGATTTAAAGTAGCAATAAGCATACTGGGAGGCAGCAAAAAGATCAAAGGACAGCAAGTATTACAGCTGTTTTCCAAAGTATTTTATTCACAGGGTAAGCCTATCTGATCCTCTGCTTGATGGAGCTGATGGTCGCATAAAACGCTGCTTCATGGGTCACTGGGGCCAAGATGCTAGAGGTAACTTTGATATTAGTCTTTCTCTCTAGCCATCTGTCTGTCATCATCAATAACCTTCCCAATGATTTACCATCCAGGTTCTTGCTTGATCTCTGTCCAAAATTGATTGTTTGAAATGTTAAAGAAATTCATCAGCCATTCCTGAAGCCAGGTTTGGGAGCAAAATAAATAATACCAAATAAAAAAAAGTTTAATGGTTTTCTCTGTAAGAAAGAGGCTAGTGAGACAGAAGGGACTACCTGAGAGTGTCCAGAGGCAGCCAACACTGCTTTAATTTGTGTCTGAGTAGAAAAATGGCCCCTGAGGAAGAGACCTCACGTGAGCCCTGGGAGACATCAGCAGCCTGCGTGTGGTGACGAGCACTGGTAGGTCCGTGGATCCTGGGCCTGGAGGGGGGAAACAGAGGCAGCAGGCGAGAACAGAGAAGAAGGAAGGAGCATTTGCAGAAGCAAATAGGTATCTAAAGGGTTTGTTTAGCTCAATCTCTGCCCATTTCTTTTTTCACTTCTTGTTCTTTCGTCATAGACAAGGAGCACTGCTCACTCCTTCCCTCTTCAGCTGTGATACTCTTCCTTATCCTGGCTTGTTCCCCACCCAGCAAACCTCGGTAGGGCAAAATATCTTCAGGGAAGAGGGGGGCTACTTTCATGCCCACTTTATGCGAGGGTGATTTATCAAAAGGGCTGCCCCTTTAGACAAGAGGCTTCCTGGGAAAGTGGGTAATACTCCACCTGACGTGGAGTGCCACAAATGAAGAGAGATGGTTCCCAGGTCAGAGAGGAAATAACTTTCACTGCAGTCAGATATTTAAATTATCCCTGCTAATCCTGAGCTACTCCAGTGCTTGGTTTAAACTAATTCTTATTTCCCGGCATTATGTAGCAGCACAGAGCACTGGGCAGACCCTGAGCAACTGATGACCAGACAGACTGCCTGAGTCTGGGGGTGGCACAGCTGAGCAATGGCCAATGGTGCAGTAAGCTCATGTCTAAGCAAGCAACGGTGACCATTTTGACTGCAGTCCAGAGGCACTCAGAGACTCAAGGGTGAGACAAATGTCCAGTCAATGGGAGCATCACACAAATGTAAGTGAAGAGGGGACAAGAGTCCAGGGACTGGAGGAAGGACTGGATTCAAAGACCAGGTACCTGAAGGGGCAAAAGGGAGGTGGGGTGATGAAAATATCTGAATTTTGCTCCTGTTAAGTTTCCGCAGGATGGAGGGCAGAGTACATACAGGATGTGGATGAAATGCAGCCTTGGAGATAAAGCGGTAGTAGAAACCTACAACAGGAGCAAGAACCCCTCTGCATCCAGCAGCAGCGCGTGGTAGAGTGCTGCCCGAAACACCTCGTCAAAATCTTGCGCGTTGCCAGGCGCTGGCTGGCAAAGATGAGAGGCTGAGGGCCCCCTGTGACCAAGGACACAGTCCATGTCCCCATGAGGAGAGGCATGGGTACAGCCCCAGCTGCCCTGAGCACTGTGCAGCATCTCTGCCAGGTGTTGAGCGAGTACCTAATGATCTGGGTGGAAATGGGGCATTTCAGCCCTTTCTGTTCTCTTGCTGAATCCACTGCTGGGTGGGTGATCTTCCAAAAAGAGAAGTATAACTGATGACATGTCCCTTAGAGGAGCTCCCAGTCCTGCTCCATCATCAAACCCAGCTGAGGTGCTGCAGCGAGGAGATGTTTCCTAGAAAGGGCTGAGAGAGCCTCAGTGAGAAAGTGTTTTTTGTGGGGTAAGAGAGTGTTAGGCAGTGAAGTCAGGACAGGACAGGGGGAAGCAGCACGTAAAAGATTTCTGTTGTCTGTTTTGGTCAGGAAAATAGTTTTGTGTTTGGAAGATAAACTAAGCCCTGAGGAGAAGGAGCTGATCCAGGCTCCGTGGGTGGTGTCAACCCTTTCCCGGTTGCAGAGATGGGCCAATGCTCTACAATGGAGTGCATTTTTGTGTGTGTGTTTGGACTGCTTCAAAATGCTTTTTCTTTTAAACCTTGACGTGTGCTTTGCCCCAAGAGATTAATGTTGTTTGAACTGTTTTGGTCAGCTCAAAATAGAAAGCTGACCACAAGTGAGCTTGTGTGTAAGATTCACTGGTGTGCGTGGGCTGCGCAGCACCGGCCTTGCCATGCACACTGGGTGGAGTGGGGCAGGGAGTCTGGTCCAGTTCGTTGCTGTAACTGCAGGTTTGGTGGAAGAGGAACATTTGGGGTTGTGTGCAGTTGTGGATGCCAGGCTGTGTAACTGTTTCCTCATCAGCGAAAGATGTTGCAGGTAAGGGGAGTTTTAGGGGATAGAAACACCCACTGAGTACCCACACAGCAATGCACGTCCTCACGCACTGCATTTATCTGCCAGCAGCCTAGTTCCACAGAAATTACACGTATTAGCAGCAGCCTGCCCATGTGTGTGTTGCCTAAATGAATGCCCCAGAGAGGGCTCTGTACCAGGTGAGGGCATCAGGATGCTTTAGAGATAACACCATCCTCCTGAACACCACAGCTGCTGTACAAAAGTTTGGTCGATTGAAAGGGGCCTTTAAATGGGGAAACCCGGTCCATGAGGCTTCACATTTTCTCCCACAATGACTCAGTTTTTCTTCTTATAGTATGATGAATAGCAGTTTGTGAATTTGCCGGCCCTGGTGTAATGCATCCCCAGATGAATGTTATGGGGGTTACTTTTTTTTTTTTTCAGTGCGTTTGTTTTTTAACTGCAGTTGGCAGCGTGGTAACTGGTTACTTTGAGTCAGTAGACTCAATGGTACGCAGCCTGAATTTCTCCCTCCTTTCTTAAAGTGGTCTTGGATAGCTATGCGAAATCGTACTTTCAAAATGCCTACTGCCCTACACTTCTCTGTGACAGCAACTTCTGCTATTAGAAACTTTGTAGTGTGTGTACTATAGCTACATAATTAAAAAGATGATAAGCAATTTCATTCATCCTCGATAGCCAGGAGATGATGGTGATCAGCAATTATATTAAAAAGACGGGCTGGACTCTGACTCCTTTTGCTGCAGGTTGTAGACTTGCTAACTTTCTGGAAATAGCTTATTGTTTTTCTTGGCAATTTAGTGACATAGTCAGTTCTAAACATCTGGCTGCTGTATAATACCAGATCAATTTGTGCACCTGTGATAGCCTGGCATATTAGGTTTGAAAAGTGACTGCTGCACATTCATGAGGATCCCAGCATGGCCGCATTTGGCTTGCTGTGTGTGAACAGGCTGGTTCTGCATGCTGGTATCTGACCTCCTTGATGCTGACAGGCCTGAATTGTGCTAGCACTGTGTGGCAAGGCTGTTTCTGCACCATCCACGGTGCTCAGGGTTCTGGCTGACAGAGCAGGAATTCAAGATACTGCTTCAGTACAGGTAATACTGGATGATGCTCAACCAAGACTATGGGTTTTCGTCATTCAGCTGCAGCTTTGTGCATAGGTGAAAGGTGAGCCAGAGCTTGCGTATCCTCCATGCACACTAAATGAAAATTGAGCAAACGTTGTCCTTCATAAGAACATCAGATGTGTTTCCTAAAGAGATCTCGCAGGACAGGATAAACACACTTAATTTGCATGTACATGACAAAGTCAAGAGATAAGAATCTTTTCAATGACTATACCGCTCAAGTTCAAAAGCACATGCTAGTCCCCAGTGTGATGTGTTGCCATTTTAAAGCTGTGAGTTAGTATTTCCATCCATTGAGTTGAAAACCTGTTGCACTGTGGGGACAAAAAGCACAACCCATTGTGCTCAGAAGGAAGAACAATACTTGAACAAAGACATGGCTTTTTTTCCTTCTGTCCTTAAATAAGCCAAGCCCACCATCTAGAACACATTGAAGAAATACAGCTGAATAGAGAGCATAATGCGTGTTCACGTTGTGTTCTGTCACTTTAAGATGCCTAATAGCCTTGGCAGTCTTATTTTAGGTCATGTCACTAGGGAGAAGCTGACATACAAGTAAGGAGGACCCAGCGCGTAGTCTGACGTGGTGCGGGATGGATAAAGCAAGCAATCACGAGTCCCCTGTAGCAGTCCTGCTTTATGGAGTTGGCAAAGAAATACACTCTCTATGAGTACCAGCTAAAGAGCTCAGTGCTGCTGTGGGAATTTCTCTCTTGTTTTATATTCCCCAAATCCACTTTTGGCACCTCCGGCAACTACAGACTTGAAGGGATAAAGGCAGCTCATTAGGGGCCTAATCCAAACCCCATGGATGTCACTGAGAGTTTGTGCCAGCAATGGGACTTGGTTGAGTTTAGTTATGAGCCTTCATCTTTTCTCCACATGTAAGGATATCTGTGATTTCACTACTAGTGAGTACCGGTGAGTCCCACTACCTGCCCCTTCTCTAAGGGCCATCTGCAGGGTTCAAAGTAGTGAGTTTCAGCTCCCCCTCTCTCATAAAGGCTCATCCTTTGTTTTTCTCTGCATCTATTAGCCAAAAAGACACTATCTAAAGTGAAAACACATTCCGTTATTGTAGCTTTGCTCCCTGGAATGTTATGACACATCCCTTAGATATCAGCTTTGTTAACTGTCAAGAAATTAGTGTCCTTTCACTCCCAGCACGTGCACTCACGGGTCCTCTTGGCCCCTGCCATTACGGAGAGCAGCACTGTGGATCCAGCCGAGGCTGCAGTCCAGGGAACACTCCCTTTCCCGACCTTCTGCGCCAACATCCACCTTCTCCGTGGCTGAATGGCGGGACAGCAAGCCAGCATCCCCGCAGCTAGGAAGGCTTCCTCTCCTTCTGTAGTGTCAGGAGAAAATGGCTGGCACAAATTTACTCACTGTTGCCAGCAGAACTTGAGGCAAAAAGTATTGGGCCCGGACCTGAAGTGACTTGGTTTTCCCTCCCATCCAGATTTATTTTATATGCTTTACGAAAGTGGATGAAGGTCTTGAACAATATAACTTGAATTGTACTTGCAGCAAAAAACCTGTCTGAAAGCCTGACCCAGCAATGCTATACACCATGCTGAGAAACTGGTGCTAATGGGGGAAACCACAGCCTACAAAGGCAGGAGAAGGAAAAAAAACCCCAACTTATCTCTGTTTATCTCTTATCTCGAGCTCTGTTCAGTTAGAGAACTGGAGCAGAGAGAAAGTCCCGAGTGAATTTTCTGCACCATCCTCCAGCCTTAATTTATGGCTTGACAAGGGTCTGAGCCTGTTTTGCTTCAGCAGATTAGCCACAGGACCATCCTTTCGCTCCCTCAGTGACCCGTAAGGTCCCTTTGGAAACCTGATGCCATCCTAGGCTGAGCAATTGTGCTGGAAAAGGCTAAGGGTGGCTGTGCTCTGCCCGGTGGCTCCTACCAAGAGCTGGGTCTGTGGTGCAGTCAGTAAATACTCATGTAAGTAGGCCTGCTCTCAGGATTTAAATCAGAGTGAGAGATACCAGGATCTGGGTCTTTGCGATCTGGGGATTATAAACCAGTTATTTTAATCACATGATTAGAATTTAGATAAACAATCAGTGAGTAACCAAGGCATGTCCCCCAAATACAGTGAGTCAGACACACCATTTAAGGGAAATGCGAGGGGAATAGCTTCGTTCCAGCTCAAGGCTTATCCCAAAAGTGTTCCAGGCCTCGGCTTGAGGCACTGGCAGGAGGAAGCTTAGTCTTGCAGGCTGCTTCGCTTACTTTTGCCTGCAAAATAAATATGCAACTTCACTGCTGTACCATAGTCTGCCAACAGTATGCTACCTTTACAATACGCTAACGTAGTTTTTTTCTTAAGTAGCTCCTATGTATGCCCAGGGTCAATAAATATTCGCATTAATTGTGCAGGGAAGCCCTACCTTCTGCTTTCTGCTGAAGAGCGTAAGCAGCTGAATCACGCTTCAAAAGAAACCCTCTGACTTTTCTCGCTTAGAGATCTAAGTTTTAGAAACAGATGTACCATATCTGATTTTTTGTGTCCCCCGAGCAATCAGGCTGACCATGACAGTACAACAGAGCGAGCGAAGGGGAGCTTCGCAATCTTGTTAGTCAGCCCTGCTTTCATGCCTCACCCTCACTCTGATTATGCATCCTGACTTTCCTTCTCTTGTTCTCGGTTTTGAGGGACAAAAGGTAAATTCAGGGAGAATTTAGGCATGAAGAGAATGGATTTTTGGTATTTTAATGCCAGTCTTGTCTTTTAATGCATGGAAATTGCTGCCTGGTCTCCTGTGAAGTCATTTTACACTAAGGTCAAAGTCTTGCAAATATTCAATTAAGAGACCAGTCAAGTATGTGGGATTAAGTTGTTTATATAAATGTTTGCAGAACCAGAGTGTGAGTTCACAGGCAGGCATGGGAGCTTTGGTTTCCCAGCTGATCCATAAAAAGGGTCAAACACAGTGTACTGATAAATGTGGTATACTGACAAAAAGCCGGCTAGCCTCAATCCAGTCCTGACTGGAGCTTCCAGTACTGACTCCCTGTTGTTTATCAAGGTGAAGTTGGAGGCTGATGCAATTGCAGGATGTATCATTTAAAAACAAATTCAGTCTCTTTGCTGGGCACTGCCGCACGGCTCTACACATATATAGGCAGTCGGGAGTGTAAAAGCAGATTCTACTGTAAGTAAACCGAGAGCTCCCACTGACCACCAAGATGCAGCTCTGGTGTGAGCTGCGGGAGCAAGCGAGAGTGGAAGAGGCCCCATGGAATGGGATCTGAAGATACAGGGTAGCATCATTCCCTGGAGTTTTCTGCAATTGGTCCTCTTTGTCTCTGCTTCTGGTACCAAACTCGTGAGAGAAGCTAGAGAAAGCACCTGGTTTCCAAACCAGGTGAAGATGGAGGAGAAAATTAACTCCTTTTACAGAGAGAAGCAAATGCTTTCTCAACTCCAGCTTAAATGTTGGTGAGCCATAGCAGGACTGATGGAGATACAGTGGGAGACAAAACTAGGCAAGGGAGTAAAAGGTGAAAAGAGGAGCATTTCACGCCTTTATGTTTCTACAGTGTAATTTTGGGGTGGTGTCATTTTTACAATAAATTTTTACAGTCCCTCAGGAAATGGAGAAAAATCAAGGACTCCAACATGCTGAGAACATTTGGTGCCTGGTTCCCTGCTATCTGTGCTTGTCAGGGCAGGGAGAGATGAAGCCATCAGTGAGCAAATGGGACTTTACCCAACCCCAGTGTGCCAGAAGGAGGAGTGACTGTATTATGCTTGGTTTTTTCCGTCTGGCTAGCTGGCATGAGACGATAGAGAAGTCCCTCATGCCCTTGTAAATTTTTAGGGTAGTTTCTTTGGACAGCTTGTGGTTGTGCTGTTGAGAGTGTGCAACTGGTATCTTTTGAGATGAAAGGTGCTGTGTCAGTGCAATATGTTGCTTTTGTTGCCTGAATTTGTTTTTAAGCACTGGTATCCATACTGGAGTTATTAGTAGACTGAATTGTCGAAGCAGGGATTCTTCACCCCTCCTGCTGCAAAATACATACTGTATTCCTGTTACTACAGCATATACAGCTATGTTACAGCTAGTACAGTCTGTTTTTCACTAAGTGTATCAGTGAACAATGTTTAAACAAAGTTTAAAAAAAAGAAAAGTACTGGCAACAAAAAGATGACTTATCATTTGCAACTTTAAAAAGGAGCCTGCAGCTATACGAATCTGGAAATAATATAAACTTAACCCACAGGACTGTTGCATTGGTTTTAGAAGAGCTTACTTTAAAGCTGGTATGTGGGCTCACTAAGAGACTGAGTGGTTGGCAAGGATGCTAACGATTTATGGAATGTGTCTTTGGAAAGGATTAAAGCAAAAACCATGTTGCTTCTTACCAGCTCTGAGCTAGGAATATAGCTCTAAGGGGCGAGCGTTAAATTTTAAGCATCCAGTATGTAAAGCCTTTAAAGAATAAACTTTTTTCTTTCCTTGCCCTGGTGCTTGGATCAAATTCAGTCCAGACCGGATAGACTAAAAATCATTCCCATCTGACGTCCAGGAAAAGGTCAGGAGTTAAAGGAGTACTGGCAGTGGTGAAGCAGTTCCCAGCTTGCGTAAGTACTATTTGTGAACTGCCCAAGATAACAGTCAGCATTTTAGCTCTAAATGTCCCAAGCCTCATATAACCGTGCCTCTTCATTTTCTGTCTCTAAGCTGATTTTTAAAACTGCTTTGCACCAAGGAAAAGCACAATTAAAACTGAAGCCTGAGAACTCAGTTAAAATGCAAAATCCCTATGATTTGGCTGCAAAATCTTTAATTTTCTATGTTCACTGGCCCTGTGATGACTCTTTCTGCCTCAGGTACTCATGGCTAAGCCCCTCACTGTGTTGTCGTCTTCCTGTGGCATCCCCCATCCTAGGCTCTGTTTGAAAAGACAGTGACAAATCTCTCTAATTGGCACCATCTTTCTGTAACAGAGATTCCCTGTTACTAATGAAAACAACTCCATATTTTCCCTCTATGCGTGTGAGTGGATGTGTTGTTGCATCTGTGTGTGTTTGCAGAAGGCACTAAGACAGGACTTGCTGCCAAACCCAACTTTCTACCCAGTATGGAGGAGGGGAGAGGCATGGTGTTGTTCTCGGCTCTAACGGTGGCACCAACTGCCCATGTGCTGTCTCTCCTTGGGGAGCCACCGTTTCACTGCTCTAGTGGGGTGTGTGCAGGGAGGAGTCACCCACCAGCAGTAGAATTCATCCCATGAAAGGCTTCGGACATCAGATGGATGCTGTAGTTTGGGTTTGGTGCAAGCAGCAGAGCTTTTCCCCAACAACATGTGTTGCAACAGGCTGTGCTCACCTATTGTGTCATTCCTAAGTACAGAGTAGATCCAGAAAGTTGCAAAGCAGAAGTGTGCTCTGTGACAGCTGCTGCTAGCAATGTGACAGCCATCGTTACTGGGCGTCTCACAGTCCTGGTAGTCCCAAATATTTGCAAAACTACAGCCACTTGCACAATGTGAGGGTAGATGCTGTTGGAAATGGGACACAGAGGTCTAAAGACAAAAGCTGTTAGAAATGACTTCCAAGAGGGACAGCATCTCTTTTCCTGCAAGCATGTCTGCCATCCCCTAGCCATCTGCTCTTTCTCCACACGCTCATTTGGCTACGCAAAGAGACCTGGTTCATGGTGGCAGTGCAGTGCGATGCAAAGGCGTGTTACCTGCTACTTGTCAGCTCTCACGCAAGTCTTGGTGACTTCAGGGGTGAAATCACAGGTAGGAGTCTGAGCCTGAGATGCAAAGCTGGGGGCTCTGGATGTGGAGGATCACCTTAGGGGGTCACAGTCATTTTGGAGGGCTTCCACTGACTGTGGCAGTTTCTTAACAGGATCCGTCCCCTAAGAGACTTGTGTCTCTCCTTCTCTCCGACCATGCATGAAATCCAGAATCCAGTCCTGTGGAGGTGGTGTGAAGACATGAGACAGGATGGGCTCAGTTTAGGGGTGATCCACATTAAAGCCTTCCTCCAGAATTTGCACCGAATGGCCAGACTGTCTTTGTGGTCTTACTTTGAAATCCTTGACGGCTTACTATAGAAACTGTCTGTGATAGGATTTGTGTATGACTTAATTTTCAGTGTTTAGAAAATATTCTGATGTGCTTGCTTTGACAATGAATGTGTACCTCAGTGCCATAAAAGCATGGTATCTCATTGTGAGGCTCTGAGAAGGAATAACGTGGGTAAAATGTGGAGGTGAGCACCTCTTTCTTCATTAAAGGGAAAATCCTAAAGCTATGCCTTCATTGTTTAGAATAAATGAATTTACTTCCAATTGAATGACATTATATTGAAAGCTTACCTTTTTTTCACCATATTACTTACGTTGATTAAGTCTCAGAAAAGGTCATAACGGGTGCTCATTATGAGGGCCCTGAGGGCACTAACAGGCTGTAATGTCCCTGACCAGCTTCACCTGAGGCCTCCATCCACACCTGTGGGCCAGGAGCTCCATTTAAGCTCAGCCACAGACCATCAGTCCCTTCTTAGGCTATGTTGTAGGAGTGCTGGTGTTTAGCTTACATTTGGCTCTGCCTCCTGAATGGAGATCAGACCTGTGCTGTTGGTAGCTCGCTCCTGGATAGGGCCCTCCGGTGTGCCCTGTCAGATGTCTCCATTCCTCTGTCTGACTCTGTCCACTGCTGCTCCTGAGGGGACTCCCTGGGTGGACCCTGGACTTGGTCTGCTGCTCGCTGTGCCTGGAGCTGGTGATGGACCCTGTTGCCAGCACCCTGCGGGACTGCCTGAGCTGCGTGCTGCCTCTGCTGCATCGCCCTCGGCTCCCAGCTTGCCTGCGCTTGGGAAATTTTGTGCTTAAGCGCTTGGTTTGGCTCCCCTGTGCTTTGCTAAGGTAAGATGAGAATGCGTGGCTATTAAAAAAGTTAAAAATGTGAACTTGAAATTAATCTTGTCATGATAGAATTAGTAAAGCCTGATTTTAATTTTTTTTCTCCCCTATGGTTTTATGATTATGGTGCTTTAAAGGTATTTCCCATTTCCTTCTCCCATGCAGAATATCTGCACAGGTGTCTCTGTGCATCCCCCAGTTACTGGCTGAGTGAAAGAGAATAATGTAGCATGGCTGGCTCCAAGTTGCAGGTGTGCTGCTCAGCTACCTGAAAAGTCAAACAGCACAGATAACCTCTGAACTAAAGCTGCAGCCTTGCTGTCAGTACAGGTGTCAATTTGTATCCCCGTCCTTAGAACAAGCTTATGATTTTTTTTTTTCTTTTCACAAAAGCGGAAAGAATTTAATAGCTTTTGAGCAATTCTTTCAAATTGATTTGAAATTGGCTATTTGTGTAACTTAAAATTCCCTGTAGGGAAGGGATGAAAGGAGTTATGGATGGGCAGAAGCCAGGCAGCCTGTTTCCACAAGTGACTTTGGTGAAAGGGCATCCATGCTTTTAGTGAGAAAAGGGTTGGGGTGAATTCATACAAAATTAGCAGAAATTTTTCTTTTTGGATATGAGGAGTAAGGAGTGTGACTTGCTGAGTCTGAGCTAAGACATAGTTATCAAATATAGAGAAGGAAATAGAGTGAAGAAGCAGGGGACCTGGTGAGAGGAGGAAAAGGAAAAGGCCCAACTTGGCTCAAAACAGGATGAAATGTGAAGAAAATTCAATTTGAGATAGGCCAATGTGGGCAAAGTTATACAGGGAATACACCTGTACTGTCATTTCCACCCTTCCTTGAGGCAGTGAACCCCCTGCATGTGTGTGAGGCTGTGTGTGCTGGGGGTCTGGGTTTTCTAGGCATGAGGTAGCCTTTGAAGGTTTGATGTTAAGAAAAAAACTCAAACTTTTTTTTGTTGTTTGTTGTTAAAAAAACCTGCTAATAAAGTGTGGAATGGTTTGGGAGTGGAGCATAGAAATAGTCCAGAAAAAAAACTTCTCATCTTCTGTTGGAAGTGTTTCCCTGGGGAAGCGGGCTCTGTTCAAGGGTCTTAAATACTCTTGGTCTCTTTTGAAACTGAAGATTTTGCAAAGATGTGGTACGCTGTGGCAGGAGGAGACTCGGGGATACACTGTGTTTGGAGACGCTTTGTGTTTGTGGGGTGGTTGACATGAAAAGACCAACCCTGGGGACTCCAACAAGGAGGGTGATGGAACTGAGAGATCTGGTCAGAACCAGTAACGCTGAAAGCGCATGGGTTTAGTGATGGATGTACAAGACCAGAGCAAGCAATGCTGCCAGAGGCTGCAGACAGCTCCGTCTGAATTGTGGAGCTTCACTGGTTACTGTCAGCCACCTCACTTGGAGGTCCAGTGGAGAGGAAGGTTGGATAGACGCTGCTGGATATTTGCACCAGGGAGTGATGAACTGAGTAACTTGTTGGCTACTAAAGATACTAGCAGATATTTCATGCTGTGTGGGACTGCAAGGAGACTTGTGTTGGAAGGACTTTAACCAGCGGTGGCGGTCAAGAGTTCAGTGAGAGAAACAGTGTTAAGTGCCTGAAAAAAATAGTGAACGTAGGATGGTGGCAAGGAAAGGTGCTCTTAAGGAACAAACACCTTGCCTGCACCAAGAGGCAGATGGAGCTGATGATGGTACAATGTATTCATGATACCTGGAGTGTTAATGTCCAGGTGCACCCTAATGCCTTTTGTGTGAGCAGTCCTGGACTCATTAGAGATGGGGACTATTGCAGAGGAGTTGCACAAGTCACCCTGGGCATGCAGTAAATGCAAGTTTGTCTTTGTGGCCTTGTTTAGACCCTTTTTGAAAAGGGCAGTGTAGGAAGGCTGAGCTAGTTCATGTGAAGTTATGTTTTCAAGAACCGAGCTGTCCTTACACTTTCTTCTGTGGGCTTTACTGTTCTTATGACCCCTAGCAAACCCTCTGGAAAAGAACCTGAAGCTAATTAAGAGGGTCGTTTTTGTGGTGTTGGCTACATGGGAAATGGAATCGCTTCCCATTTGTATAAACAGAGGTCTGGCAGCAGCCACAGCTCACTGTGCCTTGCTGGAAAACAAAAGGGATAAGGTCTGAAATATGTTTCACAGGAAACCTGTTTGTTTAAAATGAGGGTTTACAGATCTGCATGCCTAGATAAGAAATATGTGCCTTAATGTGATTCTGTTCTACCCCTTAGTTCTGAGGGAGGGCTTCAGACATCCAATCTAGGGCTGAATTTTCAAAGCTGTGTAAGGACATGTAACATTTAATAGCCCAATACCCTGCCTCTCCTATTGCTACTCGACTAATAATGTGAAATCAAGTTGATTAGATGACATCATTACCTCAGGTAAGGGATACTTACATTGCCTTTTGTATTATGATGTAATTATGTGTATTCTGGTTTATTTTGTCAACTGTTTGGGCTTGAAACAATTATGTTTAATTTTAAATGAAAACAATAGGATCTTTTATACTATTTATAGCTGATTTTGTAGTAGATTGCTCACCTGTAAAGGGGTTTTCATTATTCACTGAAGATGGTTCATAACTGCATGGTGAACCTGGTTAAACTTCATCATTACTGGACTTCTGAGTTCAAAATGCAAATCTAGATCTGAGCTTAGTTCTGCTGTTCAGGCTGAAATGTAGAAAGGATAGGTGTGACAGTGAACTTATCCAATATTGACAGCACTGAACATTCCAGTATCATGAGTCAGGCTCCTCCCAAATTCTCTACCTGGCTTAAGTTAATGAGACTTAGAAAAATATCAAGTTATCCTTTTTTTTTTTTTCTTTTTTCTGTTCATTTGTGAACCTTTAGGGCTATACTTAGGTTATATTTTCATTTTTTCCCCACTGCAATAGTAAGGCCATAGTTTCCAAGGAAGCCTGTAATTCTTGCATGCACTTTTGTCTCCAGGTGCTCTCAAAATATTGCCAATTATTGGAAAACTTGGAATAAAATGTTATTAGGCCTACTGACTTTAAGTTAGAATAATGGACTTGTTAAAATATTTATAGTTGATGTTAGGGCGGTCTGTGGGAATTGGGTTTGAGGGTTTCATTCAGATTCTTTTATTTCATACATGCATCTCTCTCCTTACTGAGTAAGCAATGGTTGCTGCAAAAGGGGTAGGGAGGCTTAGGTCTGATAACTCTGCATGGTGTTGTCTTAATTTTAAGCTGTGGTTTTAGGCAATAAAGAATACTTCATTTCTCTGTTTGGCATAGTGTACAACAGACGGTCTGGTGAATGTTTTCCTGGTGCTTGGTCCTCGCAGTCTTTATGCCATGGTGCTTTCTGCCCTCCTCAGTTTTGCACTCTTGCTGCCCCTGTCCCATGATATCTGAAAGCATTGACAGTTCCCCATTGCTCAGTACTCTGTGAGGACACAAGGTGCTGATTTCATTTAAAGTGAGAACGTAGGAGCCTCAGATGGCCAGGACGCTTGCCCAGATCATGCAGTAGGATGTTTTCAATGGCAGGAGCAAATTGTGGGAATCCTGACTTCCAAGGCTCATTTACACTGGGAACATTTTCCAATCAGTTATAGAAGTACTACAGGACTTGGTGAAGGCTTCCATAAACTGCTTGCATTTATAGCATAATTTTTTTTACTCCAGGCACATACAGATGTAACTGATCTTCTCCCAAGAATTAGCTAAAATGAAGCAAGATCTAATCAGATAATAAATAGTTCTACCTGAACCAAGTCTAACTTCTGTGAAACCACACTTACAAAAGAGAGTAGTTCTGTTTCTGCTGCTCTAACCACAGGAGAATGTGTCCTCACACGAGAGGACTCTGCTGTTTTCAGTTTATCAATAGAGCATGTTCAGAGTCTGGTATTTTTTTTACACGTGTGTTTTATTGCAGAGTACTTGGTTAATTCTTCAGTCTCTCTTTCTTTTCAAACTAGACAAACCCATGTAATCAATCTCAGATCTAGTGTTCTGCTTACCTGCTGTTGCCCAAACCCATAGACTCTGCCCTCAAGCTTTTTCATCTTTTGGCAGCTGCTCTCATTCCGATTACAAAATTTCCTTGGAAATTCAATACCTCATTTTTCTATTATTTAAATTATGGCTCACATTGTAGTTCAATGAATTTAATTAAAGCATTTCCTTACACACATGGTGTCCATGTGGACAGGGAATAAGAACTTCGAATCTTAAAACTAGGCATATGTAATAATTACAACACAAAAGATCGTTCCTTCTTATAACATCCTTCAGGTAAGATGAATGTTCATATTGCCTGGAGGAAGACATAATCTGTATGTTCTGGCTTTAAATCCTTAGGTAGCAGAGGGAATAATCTGTTTTGAATAACGAATGACCATATTGTGAGGAAGTTGTGACCTAGATTGAAAGTCTAGGAGTAAAAAAGCCATGGGGATAACCAAATGTTTGGGCTATTGTGTAGAAACACTGCCAAACAGCACTGAAACTTGGGACACAGGCATCCTCTTCTAGAACCAGTGGTGATGGTTGGGTGGAGGTCACCACCTCTGTACCTATTGGCCAGGATGCAAGTGTGACCTGTTTCAGTCCAGAGAGCCAGGTTAGTTTAAACAGTGGAAACAGTTGTCCTTTGATAACATGGATCTTTTGAATGGCAGTGGGCTAGGGAGCAGTGTTAGCAAAGGTGGAGGGAGCTATCCCACATGGATGGACCGGGACCTAAAAGTTAATTGACAGCCTCGAACTACCTGCCCTTAGCCAGGCTATCTCACAAAGTAAAAATTGAATGCATGGATTGTAGCTATCAAGGACCTTCCAGTGAAGTAGGATGTAGCATGAATGGCAGCCAGGTGCAAGTCAGCTGTGAGTCCAGAGAGCCCTGTGCTGCCTCCGTGCACCAGCAGTCCCTGAGCTGCTGTCACATCTTTCCCCAACTCGTGTTTGCTACCCATGGTTCTCAGTCACTGTGTTTCCAGAACTGGGCTGCTAACCCACTTGGTTAGGAAACTTGGACCATTGTGGGATATTGGAGGGGTGGACCAGGATTGTGGCCTCTCCCTGCAGATCTGAGGGCTCCCCCAGTGAGGTTGCGGCTGCCCCCCCATGCTACCTCAGCCTAGGGGCCCTCACCAGAGTTACAGGCTGCTGAAAGGGGGTTGTGATGAAAATAAGTCTCACTAAGGTTAGCAGATCTTAGTGCTAATTTTGTGGTAGGAGTTTATGAGTCTCTAGAAGATTCAAAGCTGGCATGTAAACTTTCTTTTTGAAGAAGATATGATTTTTTTTTAACTTCACTTTCTAATGTGCTGAGGAGGATGCTCAGCTGATAGCAGTCCCTCTCTTCCTCTCTCCACTTTCCTGCAAGCGTGTTAGTTAAATTTGATTGAAGCTGGCAAAAGATGGGAAGTTCAATATCCCTTGATTTAAAAACAAAAAAGGAAACAAAACAAAAAAACCCTAGCATCTGTATATAAGACAAATGAAGGCAACAGCTGCAGCATGAACTTGATGTGTATTCATTTGATTTGTCCTACCAGCTGTCTGGTCAGCCTAGGACTGAGGTGGTCCCTTAGCCCATGCTGCTCCACTGGATGCTGTTCCTTGGCTGGCTGGTGGCTGGCAACAACATCAGGAGATGAAGGTGCAGAGATGTTTGTTTGCTGGGCAAGGGGAAGTGAATTTGCAAGTGAAGTAAGAAGTGAGGACTGACATTATTATGGAGCTGGGGCTGAAGAAACTGCAAATATTTTGGTGGTGCTGGGAAGGGAAGTTTAGGGATGTGGGCTATAACCCATAAATAGCTAGCCTTCAGTAGTGCTCTTGCTTATGTGGTGACTTGTTTTGTTTCCATTGGAGTGTATGAGCTGTCATTATAGATCAGGCTGGTGGCCTGTCTAGTCTCCTAACATCTCTGTGAATGGACAGTGTCAGATACATCAAGAGAAAATTGTAGCTGAGAGTTGTGAACATTTGGGATGGCTGAAGCTTCTCTTGTCCCAGACAAAAGTTGACCCTGTGACTCTACAGTAGAGTCTCTTTGCCCTCTTGTCAAGCCTGGAGTGTTTAACTTTTTTCCTTTGCTCCCTATTCCATGAGCTTTCTTAGAAAAATTACAAAGTAAATGCAAAACCAGCTAATATGTATTTAAGATAACACAAGTAAACACTAGCAACAAATTCATTGGGAAAGTTGTAGTTACATTTGATATACAATCAAGCCTTCAAAAGACAGGAAACTTGAAAATTGTGAAATATGCAAATTCAACTCTGTTTATGCCCTTTCTGAGCCACATAGTTGACTTTACTTGGTTTTGATGGTTTTGCAAAGCAATTTTCTCAATCCCCTTCTTAATGTAAGTGATTCTGTTTCACCATGATTATGCCACTCTATGGAGCTGACATAAGAATTGAGCATTCTAGCGAGATGATTCATCCCAAATGTAAACAACTGCTTGCATTAAAAAAAATGTGGTTCACTAGGTTCTTCCTTTCCCTTGTTCATAGCTGCAGTTGTGGGTATGAAGACTGCTCGCCTCTTCTACTTTGAAAACGGGAGATTGGTTTGCGTAACTATGAGAGTAGTTTAGCAGCTTCCCTTGGGCAGGTATTGCTAAATGAAAGAAAATGCATTCATATTTCAAGTTCTTGGCAATTGTGGGCAATTCTGAAGTATTAATGTTATGTTGGCCACACTCCTTCCTAAATGCAGAGTAGTAAGAGGAATATTCAGGGCACAAATGGAGTATGTTACTAGTGAAGCACGTTCTTGAACAAGAGGTGAAGTATGCTGTGCAGCAAATACTGTTATAACACCTTAAAGGCAGGGTAGTCTAACTCAGTGGGATCATCTACACTCGACAGCTTGTGATAACACTTTGAGTTAAACCATGGCTGTAGTTGTCTGTACTAAGGAAAAACATTTGTTAACGATAAATTAGTTATGTACACAACTACAGGACCTCTGAACTTCAGAAACGAGAGTTAGTTACAACATTCTTCTTTGCTGAAATAGCCTAACAAGGAAGCTACTTTAAGCTAAATATCATCAGTGGTTAGCTTATAATCAATAGCTTTTTTTTTCCTAAAAACGTGAGTTTTTACTCACATTCATTGTTGCTTGAAGTATGGTGCCAGTCTGACTTTATTTTTTAATTTCTCCTCTGCCTTTCCATGATATCAGTGAGAACAAATGTGTCACCAGCTGTACTGGGCACAAACAGATCCCAGTTGCATCTGGCAAGAATTCGGGGGAAATCTACTGCGAAGCAAAACTTGGAAGAGCTTGTTCTACTTTAATAGTGATAAACTTCCAAAACTCAGGTTTCCTAAACCCTTTGGACATAAAAAAAAATATCACTAATGAGTGCTTAAAAAGGAGCCTCTTCAGTCAGTCTGCCTTTCCTTGGAGGATGTTGTCCTAAGCAATGAAAACACGTACAGCATGCTCTATTTATAACTTAGAAAACACATGTAGTACCAATGTCTTTGGCCACACTGCTTTTATTGTGTTTGCAGAGCAGTTCCTAAGCTGTTGGAAGTGCAAAAAAAAATTATATGGGCTGTGCAACCTCCTCCCAAGCTCCTATATTTCAACAAGTAAAGACTGAAAGGATGTATCACACGTGTCCAACCATGATGGCCTTTACTTGGAATCTGCTGTATGTTGTGGGAGTCTTCGTTTTGGCTTCAATATATGCTGGATGAAGGCCTTTGGTAGTATTACCATTAGCAGTGTCTCTTAGTCTGTGCATGTACTAAATTAAAGTGAAAATGTGTCAAAGAAATTCTCTGTTTGCATGTTGATCTTGAAAGCTGGATGTGGTGGTGGGATGTTCCCCTTGTCCCTCAACAAGCTGAAAGAAAACTCTGGCTAAATAACTTGCCACTCATCCTGAACAAGTGTGTTCTGTTAAACAGATTTAGTTTGGATTTAGCAAGGGAACAATGTATATGTCTAGAAAAGTGTATTCCAGTTCTATTAGAGAGCTCTCTTGATGACCAAGTAAAATTTCTAAAAACACTGTATAGATGCTGCTTCCTTTGCCCTATTTTCCTGTGTGTTTGTGTCAGGCTGTGTTTTGAGTGGTTTGACCTTGCTTTCCTGATGAATTATGGATGCTATTATAGTTGCTCTGCAGTGGTAGAGCCCAAGTTCTTGAACAGGTCTGGCTTCAGAAATTAAGTAACACTAATGAAACACCATTCCCTTTTGTAGTTGTTAAAATACTTATTTTACTTATTTGACAGATGGGCCACTTGAGTCAGCATGCTGAATTGCATAAGCATCTCTGTTCCACAAACTAATGATAGAGCCAAAAAGGGAATCCTGGGTCTTTGGAACACCAGTCAGCTTATGTGGCAATTTTCTGCCAGAGCATTAATTCTCATACAGAAGCACAAAGAGATTTAATGTTTTCTGATAAGCAAATCCATTAAGCTACACCTTCCTATCACATGAATTAGTCTTCTGTACGTGTATAGGATTTCTTCACTTTTAAAACCAGTAAACATAGTTTTTGTTTTTTTTTTTTTTCCCCCTAGTAATTTTGGCTAGCTCTGCAGCAGCCAGAGGATGGAGAGGGAAGGAACCTTTTTCTTGCTCGTTAATGGTGGTGGTGTTGATGCACTTCTGTATGGCTACCTCCATGGCCCCCATGGAAATCACTGAGGCTGAAGGCCTTACCTGGCTTGCAGAACCCATGTGGATGCTTGAGATGGAGGGACCTTAACAACCATTGGCTCACAAGATGGGTTTGCAGGCCTGGTGGTTGGTGTTGTGTATGTTGCTGCAATGTGCTCCTTCCTAGTCCAAACAGCCTGCAGCTGATTTGGAAACCTATGAGCAGGACCTTCCTAGGGTTTCATTTTGACAAAGTTATGTTAAGAGTAGAGCTTTCTATGTACAGTTAAAACCATGGCTCTGGATGGGTGTGGGGTTTAGGGTAATCTCTACAAGTTTGGGATAAAGATGGCACAGATTTTTCCAGTATTTCTCTGCTGAGGCTGTCAGGAACCTGATCATTTTCCTGATGGATCATTAGGATTAATTATTTAGGTCCTAGCCTGCTTCAGGTGAGTGAGCTTTGTCACCTTCCAGCTGAGGGGTGAAACTGTTCCTCTACTCCCCCCAACACTTATGATCTACACCCACAGTGCAATTAGCTGTGCCACACTACTAGTTCCCAGTGTGTATTGGCAGAGGGCAAGATGCTTGTGTTGTACCTTCTGCCAACGCTGCCTTCTGTGCTTGGACTCTCATCTGACTATGTAGGCAATCTTTCAGCCTTGTGGACTTGGAGTAAACTGTGTAAAAAAAAATCACTCCTGCACAGCTGACTCATTTTAAGGGAAAACAGATCCTGGGAACAGCAGTCTCCCAGTTCCCTTATATGGAAGGAATGGCTTGGGCCTGGCATTTCTTAATGAAGAAATGCACAGCAACTAGCCAAAAGAAAAAAAAAATCATTTAAGTTGCATATTAGTATACGGAATGCCAAAATTACCATTTATTTCTTCATCTACACAGGGCTGGTAAACTCCATAATTGATGCCTTCTCCAAGTCATAGGCATATGGCAAGGAACTCTAAAATTTGCCTGGAAAAAATAACTTTTTTTTTTTTTTTTTTTAAAATCTGCCCAGTAGGACTACCTGCTCTGTGCAGTTTGAGATCCTCAGTGATAAGTATGTGCATAATGAGGGTTAGGAAAGATGCATGAATTAAACCTTCATGTAAATATAAATCAGAGGGAGACCATGTATGGTTTATTTCACTGCATGTTTTAAAATTGGTAAAGTATCTCACATTTTTGATTTTAATCAGAATGAAAGGCTTTTTTGAACCCCCAATTAAACCACTTAGTACAGGGATTACCTCATACTACTTTCATGCCTAAATACCAAGACTGAGACGTGGCCCAACAGATACCTTTGCCCAAAAATGATGGAAACAGATTCTGCCCAGTATTTTTATGTATGTGTTTTCCTCACAGCCAAATGCTTGGATTTTTGTTGGAGGATTAGAAGGCAAAAAACTGCTTGGAGTAGTGTGGACAAGAACGTAGGCGCCTGAATTAGTGTTACTCAGGTTGCCTTTAAGGATCTTGCCTGTGCCATGCCACCTGCTCAGGCAGTGGTTCCACTTTGAGGAGTGCCTCTGTGAAAACACTTCAAATCTTTTAAATGTCAACTTTTTAGACCACTGGCTCTAACTGTAGAAATAAAATGCTCTACTGAACTTATACACAAACAAATTTAACTTGGAAACCAAATGGTACATGATTTTTTTTTTTTGTTTTGTGGTTCTGCAGCAGTAAAGATTCTGCAGTACATCTTTTTCTTAAAATTACTCTTTTATGATCCTCAAATAGAATCCACTGCATGCTTTTTCCTTCCCCTTGTCCCTGGTTGGTCCCAGCAGGCAGAGTGGGTATCACCCAAAGTCATCTATTCTGGAAATCAGCCTAGGTGTGACCCATTGCCTTCTTGTATGTATATGAGAGGGTGTTTTTAGTTTCTCCATCTATTGCCTTTGAATAACATTTCCTGCCATTCTAGATCATTTGCTTCCAGCTTTGCTGTGAATATTTTTTTCCATTATTTTATGAAAAGTAATTCAAATACCTTTTTAAGAGAAGCAATATATATAAGTAGTTAAAGTCTGGACAAATCCCTGTATTACTGATTTTAGCATAACTATATAGAATTAACTCTGCATTTGATCTCTGATATCAGTCTAGCTTGAGAACTGCAAGCCATTATCTCTTTATAGCAACTTGTATATTTGAGAGTGAGCAGAGCTCAACTGAGATTTCTAGTCTCCAGTATTTACCACTTTTAGAGTCAAAACTAGAATATTATTGGAGAAATGTTCACATTTATTAAAAGTTTATTTTTTAAAATAAGTTTTTATATTTTGGTAAACTTTGTTCAAAGCTGTTGTGACGTGAGGTTGATCTGATCCCTTTTTCATGCTGAGCCTTTCCATCTTTCTCTGCCATCCTATTTGAACACACTCTGTCTTAGCACTAGAGGTTACCATTTTATTATGAAGAGATTAATAGAAAGATCTGTTTTGTAGATTTTGCCTTGTCACAGGTTTGCTGCTGGACTGTAACCATGTGTAGAGGCATTTAAATTGGCACATGTTCGTGAAATACCGTACTTCAGTAGTATATTTGCCATTTGGATGGCTGCTGCATGATCAGTTAGGTGTTTTGTAGGGTTAGTTCAGTTTGTGGAGGTAGTGGTGTCTGTCAGACATCAATGAGCTCTGAACAGAAGTCATGGTGATGGCGACTGGGTAATGAAAGTCATTTGCTTAGAAAAGCACAACTGAAGTCTGCCGTATGTATATGGATATTTTTTGATGGCGCTGCCTAGTAAGGCTGTGACCATTGGTATCTTTAAGGCTGCTGACCCTGTGGAATTCGCTTGATGTTATGTGACTGCTGTGTGCTTAGAAGACCAAACATAGTTGAAGCTATCTGGTACTTGAGATAGTATGAACCAAAAGTTCCCTTTTTGTCCTGGAGCTTCTGTGTTGCAGCAAGCTGCCAAGTGCTAAAGGGAGAATTTGACTTGTGTTTTGTGTGTATATATTGAACCACAGTAACTGACCAAGCTGGGGAGACCCAAGGAACTTCTCTGTATGTTGTCCTGGTCTCTCTCAGGGGATGTGATGGCAGAGATTCCCAGGGAGGCTGGCATGGCTGAAGTCTCACGGTCTTGCTAGTGATTTGGTTGAAGTAATCGTTTCACCTTTTTGGAAGGGAACTTTGTCTCTGAAAACTGATGAATTCTGAATACTGCCATTATAACGAGCTTTTGAAAACTTACAGGAAGAAGATATTAGTGTTATTGCTAACCAAACATTCCTACCCTGGGTGACAACTAAAGCTGATTCCGCTGGCCCAAACTTCATGAAAAGCAGAATAACAACTGCCAATATTTTCCAAAGTCAATAGTGAAAGTTATCCTGATGTTCAGAGGTGTCAAGTGACCCCAGGTCCAGTATTTTCCACCTTTCAGACTCTGATCTCACAGGTGCATACCACATTTTCGAAGATAGTGGTGGCTGTACTTATATTTTGTTGGATCCTTCCTAGAGTGACTAGATTACTGGAGACGTACGTGATCCCCCTGAGGGGCCATAGTTGCATAAAGTGCTCATATCTTATGTAACCCAGTCTGGATTCCAGCCACCTCGATGGTACTAAATACCTTTTCTTATTTTTTTTTTTAACTTGGCACCACTGAAATGAATGTGATTTATTTGTGGACTGAGGTAAGCATGAAATCTGGTATCAGAAATCTGGCTCTTTCAGTAGTGGTGAGAAATGGAAAGAAATAAACATTGCCACTTTCTCATTAATGCAATTACCATACCCCATCAAACGTGCTGATAAATTTGAGAGACTTATACTACTCATTAGGCATATGCATTCATTAGTGTAGCCATCATAAAATAAACAGGGGAGTGTCCAGCATGAGGAAAATTTCGGAGAACAAGAGCTCACATTATACAAAGCTATGATGATAAATGTCTCCTGTGGTATAACTTTAACTCTTACCATCTGTGATTCCCTGTTGCTATAGCAACTTAAAGTAAATATTAAAAATAGTCTGAAACCAGGAAAAGCACAGCAGGGAACGTCTGTCCTGAAAGAAAACAAGCCCTCAATGTGACCAGGCAATGGCAGGAAAAAGGACTGATGAGAACTTCAGGAGTTTTAGCTCAGAGAATTTTCAATATGCAGGGATGGGTGAGAGAAGGATCCCACAACAGTATTTATAAGCGGTTTTAGCTGTGCTACCAAAAGGTTATCAGATGCTCAGTGCTGTACTTGTCATCTGTTTTCAACTTTGGGCTTGAGAAGTAATTTTACTGTAACTGTTAGGAGGTTTGTATATATATATAACAATAAATACGATTTTACATTTCTGACAGATGTGGTTTTGATTTTTTTGTTGAGCTAGGGAGGGATGAAGAGCCCTTCTGATGCAGTTTTTAAAAGCTATGAGCACTGCAGTGGTGTTCATCAAATGATGCCATTCAAATAGTATTACAGCTGAGTGTTTAGGCCAAAGGCAAGGCTTAAAAGGAGAGCTGCACTTTCATGCCAGGCCAGCACAGGAGCTGCTTCCAGTGGCTCCTTTCTGGAAAACAGAGGAGCTGAGCCCCATGCAGCAGGAAAAACTGACCAGGAAAAGAAGGAAAAAAAGAGTGAAAGACTGCATTTAGTGGGAGGGGCATGAAGAATTGTTTAAATAATTGAAAGTGCTGCAAAATGGTGGAGTGCTTCAAGAACCTAGGAACTTCACTCTTTTTTGGGGGGACTAAATTAACTGGGGATGCCCTATCTGAAGAAATCCTTGGCTGAAGAAAAAGCTTTGCATGGAAAGAAAAGCCCTGCTTGGGGGAATCGTGAACTGTCTGGGTGTGTCCTTGCTTTAGTCTAATTGTAATGAAGATTTGTTTAGCTTCCTTGGTGAGTGTTCCTGTGTGTTTTTTAGTGTTCCCTTTCATTCATTTGGAAGTTGCTTCAAGAGTGATTTATGATAAGAGATGAGAAAACAAACTCAGATTTGATATTAGGCAGTAGCCAGGGAACTTGGATGTAATTGCTGCTGCACAACATCCTGTGCAGTTCTGTGTGCAGCGCGTGCACCATGGTGGACTTAATGTGCAAGATCTCATTTGAGCCTGCAAACCAGCACAGCCTGGATATACAAAACAGCTTGGGAATCCAGGTGCCATCAGCACAAATTAAGGGTCTGTGACTGGGCTCAAGGTACCTGAGACCAGAGGAACATAAATCAGAAATTTTGTTTGGCCCTATTATCACTGACAACCTGATAGGCAGGTTTTTATCTGCAGCCTTGTGGTTTGCTCTGTGACAAAGATAATGAATGCAAATTCTAAAAGGCAGCCAAATGTAGATGCTTTGATTTGTGGGAAAGCTCTGACGCACCAGAACTATAACTTTTGGGGAGAAAAGTCACATGAGTTCCAATTACAGCTACTGTACATCTGAGATTTCCTAGACGTGTCTTTCCTTCCCCTCTTTCATTCTTTGCCTTCTCAGAAACCTCAGTGTAATCTGAGAGTTCTCTATATTTGGCCAGAGTTGCTGATCAGTGCTGCCCTTAGCCAGCTGTATATCTAGAAATTGTGGACACTTCTATGGCACAAAACCAGGCTGACTGCACAGCTTCTGTGCAATGAGTCAGCTGCTCTGGAAGTATTGAGAGCTATTGACTATGTTCGAAACAGCTGCCGTACATATGCAATAATTCTGATGCACCTCAAAAGCCTTAGGCTTACCCCCAAACCCACTTGAGGTAGGTCCAAGATTTCTCACAAGGCTGCATATTCTTTCCGACAAGTAAATCAGGACAGAAATGGGGCATTTTGTGTGTTGTGATGTGGAAAAATCTTTCCCAGTCTTGCTGTGATCTGGGAGAGACCTATACCACTTTTTCCTCACTGATACAGCTTTTCCCTGGCTTGCTGTCCTAGTCGCTAGTCCTTGCTGGAGAGCCCCCAGAAGGCTTTCCCCGAGACCTTTGTTTTGTGAGGTGGTAAAGGGAACCAATGCATTGCCCTATTAGGATATGTCATACGATACAATTTCAGTCTTTATGTTGGCATTCCTAATGTGTCCCTGGTGGATTCCCACACCCACGACAAACCAAAAATTCCCCAAACCCCATCTGAGTCTACTTCAGCTAATCAAATAGTTTATCCGAAGCTTCACCCATTTCGTCTGGGCTGCAAGTATTCGTTGTGCAAAAGGGCTTCTTTGGAGCCTTTAGAAGAATATTGTGCAGTCTTGTGAGCCTCACTCTTAGCCTTTTTTTCTTGTACTCCATTTCTCTCTGCTTAGTTTGTGGGGAATCCATGCTCATACTGAAGTGTTTTCTGGCATGCTGCAGGAAGGAAGGGTTTTCCAGGAGTTCTGGGAACAAGCCAATTGCTTGGAAGTCCTGCTGGAAACACTGCTTGGAAGTTGCCTAGAAAATAATAAAACTTTCATGTATCTGCTCAAAATAGGTCATTATTCCATAGTATATCTAGTTGGATGTGGTAGGGATGCATACATACACATGCTTTGTTTGACTGTATTCAGTGTGCATATTACTTAACACAGACCGTGTGCTTGGCAGTCTCTTCTTACTACAGAAGATAAAATGTTTCCTGCTTTGAGGAATTTACAGCCTAAACGGACACTTCAGGAAGACAGAAAATCCAACAGCAGCTCAAGATGGAAGAGTTCACTTTAGGAAGTTTATCTCCATTTCATGATGGTGATGACATAATTTTTACTTGGAGGAGTAGGATTTATGCTGATGCACTTTCAGCTTTTATGCCAATCTCCTTATGTATTGCATTAGATGGTCCCTGCTGCAAAGGTCCGAAATCTCAACTAGATTAAGATATCTGATCTCTGCTTCCTCAAAATTCCACTGTGTTGTCAAAGGAAAGCAGAAAGCCGATGGAAGACATAGAAGTGTGCAAAAGGCCTGCCATATTTCACCAGGATTTACTCTGACATCTGTATGTAGCTAGTTGATTTTTTCATTTTTCCTTTTGACCCAAATAGCAACATAAATGAGATCAGCAGTCAGCAGCACACATTCTTTAATGTATCTAGAGAATTCAAATTATTGTTTTATGGGGGAAGTGATAGCCATGCAATTAGGATTTCCATCTGTGCGATCCTCTACATTGGAATGGTGGCAAACATGTAGCATTAAATAAGTTTATTGCAGCTGTGGGAGGAGAGCTAAGGGCAAACTTACTCCTTTTATAGTTTTGTTGTAAAACTTTACTTTTTTGGAAACTTTGCAGATGTTTACAAAACTTCCTGCTGCTTTACAAAACTTCCTAGCAGCTTCCTGAAGCTACGCCTTCTCTTTCATCTAAGCATTCAGCTGATCCTGAACTCCCTTTTTGCACAGAAACCTCACTTCAGTTAGCTCTGAACTTGTGCTGTCCCCTTAATGAAAAGCCCTTACTGTGTCTTGTCATAGTCCAAGGTTTTACAGCATAGATCCGTGTATGTTTTCAAGCAAACTTGAGCCTTGTTTTGCATGATTTGAAGTTTAGTTTGGAGCCAATTTAAACCTCTCTAGTTTTGTGTTTGGGCTGTAAGGAATATGTGGTTTTGCGTGTATTTGAGAAACTCATACTAAATTTAGGATTTTTTTTTTTTACTGAATTTTGTTTTGCAGTCAGAAGCCATGCTATGCTGTTTGTCTTCTGTGCTGGAGATGTATTATTAAATTGTAAACCAAGTTCCAAAAGGCATTTTCTTCCTTATTCCGTCCCCATAACTTTCCATCTTGTAGAGGCTGCAATAGTTTCCATGCTCACTGTTCAAGATCCCATAGATCTGGAAAGCTCATGGCAACCATCATTTTATTCTGCTGAGTATTTTAAAAGTTGTAATGAGACTGTGTGGTAAAGTTAATAGAGCCTCCTGGTTATTTTCAGAATACTTGTAAAAAAATTACTTGGTGTCATGACTTCATATCCAGATGACTGTATAAAATTAAGAATACTCTTAATGCCTGTTCTCCGAGATATATATTTTTTTTTAATTTATTGGTGCCATGAAAATGCAATAGTTTTATCAGGGAGATAACCCAGAACTTTCCAGACACTGATGAATAACACACCAAGTCTCTTCTGTGTTCAATAATAAAGTTCAAGGCATAACACACTGGACACATGGGAAAAGATCCTTTTTGCTTGCAGATGATTGATGTGCCAATCTTTCATTCTGCTTCCAACATGCTTGTACTTGGAGATGCAGATATTTTTTTTTTTTTAAGAAAAAGGTTACAGGCCTTTCAAAAATTTTGATTCAAACTATTTAGAATCTTAATGTTTTATCAATTAAAGTTCATGAAAATTAAGTTTCATATCATCTCTTGCAGGATATTCTTAAGGGCCTTGTGGAATAAACCGTTCTGCTCAGAAAATGCTGACCACCTAACCCATTACCTCCTTCTGGTCTGTAGTAATTAGTGTTGTATATAAGTAGTTTTCCTGTTGCATTGTATTTTTTATTAATCAAGAGAGGGGAGGAAATGAAGTGCTAGCATGGTTTTAATCAAAAATGGCTCGTTGCTTTTGCAGATGTTTACTGCTTGCAGGACTTAATACCCTTATATTGTCTTACCAGTTTATTTCAGGTAATTTGTTATGATTAAAAAAAGTGATGGGAGAGGCATACTCCAATTATTTGTGAACCACAGCACTGAGGCATGCACCCGTAATAAAAGGTCTCTTCCTAGCTTACAGTAATTCCTTCCTGTAAGGCCTCTCTAGCCCTCCTTTCACCATCAGCATTCATCCCTTTTTTTTGCCTGAGAAACAAAAAAGGAAAAACGCAATGAATGTGACTTACTGCGCTGAAATAATCACGCTGCAAAGGTCAGCCTTTCCCTGGAGCTGGCTTAATATTCCCACGCTAAGGGTAATATAGCCTGTCCTTATAGAACAGTAATAACTGCATGATCTCAGATACCCTTGCGTGCCAACAGGGGAAGGGATGGCTCTTGTGCCTAATCTCCAAGATGCGTGGCTGTTTCCCTTTAGAAACCTATGTCATCTGGAGCCTGACCATGATTTGTTGGGTAATACTGGGGAAACTGCTTCTTCTTTTAATGTGTTGGTCATTAACTCCTTTGGCAAATGAGAAAGCTGATTCTTTCAAGTGCTTGAGTGATACTGATGAGGCATGTGGCACAAAAGCCAGGTACCACATTTATCTCATAGTGCTAAAATGCAGTGCTTCGTAGAGATGTCCAGTGGTGATGGTCTGTTTGTGTAGGTAAGGTTCCAGGAAATGTGGGTGCTTTAACAAATAGACTTACTGGGCCTGATAATCCCTGATATTTCAAAGTCTATCTGTGGAACAAAGCAAGTATTATATACAAGATCATGCATATATATCTGATATGCAATCATATGTAATCAGAAGCAAGTGTCATATTTGGTCTGAGTAATATGCTGCTGTAGCTTAACTCAGTTGCAAGAGGTACTGAAGTTAATTGAAATTTTTTTAAATCTGGGGTTCTTCCCAGCATGGCTGTCTGGTGCTGTGGCATCATTAGAGGCCTCATGGTACGTGTTTGCCACCTTGCAAAGTATATGTCTGTGTCTATTCCTCATGAAAGATACATGTTTACAAACAATAGGTCTGTACATGTGCAACGTGGATTCCTTACAGATGGGCAGATCCTTAGTAGATGCTTGGTGATAATGCAGTTGCCAGCATCATCAGACCCAGATATAATGGACCGAGTGTCCAGCAACAGACCTACTCAGGGTGGGAATTTTGACTCTACATCGCACATGCCATGGAGTCACCCAGAGCATGCATTGCAATCTTTTGCCTGGACACTCAATGGATCACTAATCAGTGTGAGGACAACAGATCATCTCTCACAAAGTAGAGAGATACTAATAACTGATAATTGAGACTTGTGACTTGTTTTTACTGTGAACAGGAGAAACTGGTGGGGTTTTTGGATGGTAATTCCTATCCCTTAGGGATGCTTTATACCTATTTTTGTCCCTCCATGGTTGGGTTGCTATGCTGGCCCAGAGGACACAAGTACTCTCTTGGCAGTCTCTGGGCAGCGTTAGTTGCTTCAGGAGGAGGTGGTATGCGCTCTGGCCATAACAGCAGCTGCAGAGTTACTCAGCAACTTGACTGTCTGAGAGGCCCAGGTGTTTGGTTGTTTTTTTTTTTTCCCCCAAGAGGAATAACTTTATAGTAAATGGGATAGGCTTAACATTTCCACAATTTATTAGTTGTCAAATGAATAACCTCTTAAGAAAAAAACCCTAAGTTTTTAGATGTTAGCAACATACAATCATGTAACTGAGGCTAAGTACTTTTGCAAAAGGTCATAACAGTGCTCTGCTAAAAACTAGTAGTCATATTTCACTGTAATATTTTGTTGATGCTAATGGTACCAAAGAATTACTGAGCAAAAATAAATGCCTTGGAAAAAAAAAAAATCCTTAACAAGGCAGAGAATACAAATGGCATCTATAAATGTCTGATGTTTCTTCTTTATCTGAAAACCTAGACAGGGTACTTAATCACAATGTTCTCTTCTGGAGATACAAAACAACATAGCTTCTGGACCATCTATCTAAAATATAGGCAAGGGGGAAAGCTATTTTGTAAGGTCAATGTTCCCGCTAACCGACAATTTGGCAAGCTGGTGATGATTATCAACAGCATGAGAAAAGTGACAAGGTGATATCTTCCACCTACACAACTGCTTAGGCTCTTAAGAATTCTGTAAGTATTCTGATGCTACTCCCTCAAAATACCTCCCTCTTGTTTTGAATTTAAACCCTCAAAGATATGTGAGAGCTGCAGAGTATTTTACTACTGATATGATGTGCCTGTAAGTTGTATTCTATGCCAAATTATGCAGCAATACTTCTGTATAGCATATATGGTAATTAGATATGGAACCCAAGCCTAACGTTTGGCCTTAGGGAGTTCAATTCAGTTGATTGTAGTGTTGGTGGGTAAACGAATTCCATAATTGAGGCTGAGATCTGATGTCCCCCACAGTATTTGAGTATTCAAATACAAGGTTTTGGGAGAAGTCCATTTCTAATATTCACACTAATTTATCATTTTAACCAACATACTTGGAGCCCAGTACAGTTGTAGGTTAAACAAAAGGAAAACAGGATATTAAATGATCTGATGGGTCGTATCCAAGTTTGGTGTGAGTCCCTCTCTCTACTGGCTTTCATGGAATGCGGCCCACTGTAGAAATAGTTCTTGAATTCTTTTCATTGGAAACACTGACAAAAATTAATATGCCCCTAAAGTGAAACAGACCTGGGAAACAAAACAAAACTCAGCCTCTTATAATTGTCCAAGCCAAAGGAAGTGCAGAAGCTAAACAAATACCATGAGAATGTAAGAGAAGATTTATGCTTTCAGTTTTAAGATTTTAACGTATGAATAACAAAGATAAGGTAATGGTGGTCTATCTGCTAATTAGAATAGTGCTGGAGACATACTGAAAATGGAAATTTTAAATGTTCAGAGCCTTATTGGAATTTAGACAGTATGTATTTGAAAGAGGTGATTTTTTTAGAATGGTCCTGGAATGGCCCAGGTTGCATTTGGACCATGGTGCTGGAGTTTGTCTGGTTGCAGCAGTTCACCCCTAAAAGCTGGCTTCTTCAGAGCTGCGGCAAGTTCTGAGTGTGCAACCATGAGTAGCAGAAATAAGACCTTTACGGATTGAGTCTCAAAAGAAAAATCTAGTGGGATACACCTCTGGTGGGGTAAAGTCACCTTAAAATGGATGTAACTATTCTTAAGGCCCATTTATGGATCCATTAATACTCCTTTAAATATGTTTGCTAGCTGGTTTGGTAACTTGTCACACTTTAACAAACCTGTCATGTTCTGGAGTGGGAGGATAAGTAAATTGAGAGGTTACTGAGGTGTATCTCTTGTTGAAGTAACAGCCCTAAATAAAACAGAAGTGTGAAAAATTCACTGTGAAATGGTTTTTGGAAAGCTCAGCGCATCCACCTTTCATTGGGAAGGAACTGCTCCTTAGTGAATGTCGTTTTCCTTTGCTATTTTCATTTGTGTGGAGCTGTTTCCACTGTGAAAGTACAGTGTGATGTGATTTTTGTAGTAATGTTGCTGGTTTTGCAGTGTCATGCAAATGGCAATTGTCAGGATATAAAAATGGGATCCTGGAAGTCATCCTGAAAAACATCGTGAAAAATATTTTGTCTTTTTGTATGCATTAACTGCAATGATTCAATTGAGGCTGAATCCCTGCTTGCAGGCTGATTCCCCCCCAACTCCCTCTTCTTTCTTTAGAGTTGAAGTTATTCTGGGTACAAATTTATTGTGGGAAATCCTCACTTTTCAAGATGAGAATAGTTTTTCTGCTGACTTAAATGGTGCCAGTCAATTTAGCTTTAAATGTAATGGGCTTAATCCTGCAGGAAGACAGTGCTTTGTATGAAAGAAGACATAACTTCAATTCTTCTATGGAAAAAAGTACTGGTTTAGGTGGACTGTGATAGTAAGTATTGAAAGAATATATTTATCTATTTGAGGAGCAAAACAGCTTCTAGAAACCTGCTTTTCAGAATGCAACAATGGGCATCTACATATATTTTTTTAATTTTTTTTTTTTAAACTTGAATTGTCCTCTGATTTCCACTTAGCAAAGAGGGCCTGAAAATGTTTATTCTGAATTCCTCTCCAGCTGTGATTTGTAGCATAAGGTACAAAGTCCAGAACTTCTCTTTGAACAGGTGGAGGCCTTATGTGCACGCTTGCCCTGGTAAGTAATGAGCACTTAGACCTCTCAGTACATGGTACTATTGAAATTGTGCTGGAAATAGTTTCTGGACAAAACCCAAAAATCCTGAGGGTTTAAGTCAAGGAAAATCCCTCTTACCTTGCAAGTAACTTGCAGGAATAAGTGTAAAACGAGGTCTGCATTAGATCATTCTAGCTACTTATTGCAGTACACCGCGGTTAGGAAGAGGAACGTATGATCTATTCCTCCACTGTATACATTCCAGAAAAAATGTATTTGTTGAGTTTATTTATAGGCACTTCTGTGGTGCTCACCATCACAGTATTTTTTCATTGCTCTTAGGGCATTCATGCCTTTAATGGAAAAAGACAGCTGTTTTTCCTCATTAGAGTTTTGCAAGTGAGGGCACAACACTGAAATTCAGTTCAGGCCTAAATTGTTACTCTAAAATAATTCTTTTTTTCTTCAGAATGCCACTGTTTTGCACAGTTTTTGGCAGGTTTCTTAACAGAAATGAAACAATGAATATATTCTTCACATTTCTTTAAATGCATTGAGTATTAATTGTGAAATCAAATTGCAATAAAACTCTGCTATGCATAGTTTTCCTGACTTGGAGAAGTGTTTGTTTATCTAGACATTTGCTTATTCTGCTTTAGGGCACATGTGATGGTGACTACAGCTGCTTGGAAAATATTAGTCCCTGTAGTGGCCTGCTCTTCTCCCAGTCCCCAAAATGCTGATGACAATGAAAAGAATTTCACTTTTAACAAGGAAATAGTTTTGAAAGTTCAATTCAGGAAAAAAAAAAATGTTAACCATAATTTTTCAAGTGAAATAATAAAAAATTGTGCCAAGCAAAGTTCTCACTTAAAATTTGACCACTGCCATCTGCCCCTGCAGTCCTTTGGAACCCTAGGATGTAGTACAAGCTTTTTGTTAGCTGGGCCACAGGGCAGTGCATCATGAGAAAGCCCAGGTCAGTTGAAAAACTTGGCCTCAAAACAGCAATGTTTTGAGGCATTTGTCTTAGAAATCTTAAGGCAATGTCTTAGCATTTCTGAAGGGAAGTCTTCCAGATGAAACAATAAGTCTATTTTGATTTTGTGATTATTTTGGTCCAAAAAATTATCAGTTCTCAAAGAAAAATGTGATTTTTTCATGGGGGGAAAAAACAAGTCTTGCTGACACCCTATTTTCTGTATCAGTTTCTCTAACTGGCATTTTTACTTAGGCCAAGAGGAAAAAAAAAAATTGAGACGCCTGATGCCCTTATCCCTCTGCTGCTACTAATTTTGCTGCTTAAAATAAATTTAATTTCTCTTATTTTAGATAATACGATTGAGCCACCGACTGGAGAAAAAAGTATTTATGAAGATTTATATAGTACAAAGTATAAAGGTTTAACTCTTGATAGAACTTTGCATACTTGAAACACTATACATAATTTTTAATGTTGTTATCTCTGCTAATCCTTTGGGCCAAAATTATCTCTGGAATATGATCCAAAATGAGAACAGGAAGCTCATTTACAAAAAATGTTGTAACTGTCAAGTCTTTCATCTACTTTATTAGTACACCATGTGTGGTCTTGCTGGAAATTTAAAAGCAAGCTGAAAACTTTGACTCTTGTAACTCATATGTACAATGAGTATGTCTTCTGGTGTATGTTTCATAAAGTGTTTGCCAGTCTTGAAAATGTTGCAGCTTGCAAAAGAGCCTGAAGCTAGAAAGAATGTGCTAAGTAAAGAATACAATGGAAATTCAGAGAAACTCACAGGAAGAGAAGAAATCTGATCCTGCAGAGCTTTCTGCAGACTTCAGTCTGAGGAGGTGGTATATGACTCCTCAAAGCCATAGTTGATAGAAATCAACTATTCAAAGTGAAATTCCACTGAGCAAAAAGAACAGGAAGAGAACTGACATGAGGGGAGAAGGAACTTTTTTGGTCAAAGAGGTGTGAGGGGCAAAGCTTGCCCTGGCTCTGCTGAGCTGTTGTGGGGACACTGCCTTTGATCAAGAGAAAAGTTGCAGGAGTAGCTGGCCCTCCAAGAGCAAGAGATGGGAGAAGTGATTGCCCTGTTGAAAGGCAGCTGAGATGAAACCGCCAAGGATGAGCTTTTCCCATAAGTTTGCTCTGAAGTAGATTTTTTTTTTTCTTATACTTTTGTTGTAGTGTTTCCAATTTTGTAATAAGGTTGCTAAGTTTTACTCTTTTTTCAAAGTGAGAACTTTTCTATAGTGAGAATTAACTTTGCTTATTTTTGTCCTCCCTCTACTGTAAGAGAGGTTTCGGAGGAACCTGGACACTCAGGGGACAGTCAGACTTTGGAGTCCTGAGAACTCAAAGTGCCAAGTGTAAGGGAAGACTTCCTTGACACATGTAGGCCTGTGCCCTTTTGGCTAGCAGGAGACAGTGGGAAGATTGCTTGTGACTGTCAAGTAGACCTCACCACACTGTTGGCTCACACAGGAACAAACTTTGTTTATCCCTAATGAAAATATTCTGTTTCTAACCCTGGGCAACTAAATGATAGCAACTATCATTTGGCCTAATCTTTGGAGTTTTGATGTATTTAAAGACAAAATGAGTATCACAGATGTAATGAAAGTTTATATTCCCTTCCACATGCTCCATTTGATGCTATACTAGTGAGAAATCCCTTCTGAAGGCAGAAGGTTTCTGTGTCTGGATGTTACAAGAAGTTCATGTGCATTGTTTAGTTATAGGAGAAAAAAAATTCTGCTCATTGATAATATCTCATGAGCCAACTCTTGTGTAGCAGTGTTGTAAGCACAGAAGACAAGTACATTAGAATTACAAAGTAGAGCCTCTCTGTAAAATTGGTGATACTGGTTATAGTGCTCAGACTTAAAAGCTAGATGTTACTGATGCTTATTCATTCCAGTTGGGTGGGTGACTCTAGAAGTCTTGATTGAGTCTGATGCACTGGCTATTGAATTCAAGCTTCAGTGGAGCAGAAGTTTCTTACTTGCTGTATGAGAAACTTTCTTGGCGTCCTAAGAATTACTTCATTTCTAGCATACTGGATGCCTCACACAAAGAAAGAAAAACCTGCTGCCTAGCACTGTGTTCTTTCTCTATGGAAACAGAAAAGCAAGAGACTGTTTATGGCTAGAGTGATATGTCCTGATTATTGAAGGTTTTCATGCATTCATCTACCTACCTGTAAGCTGCTGTTACAATTTTCAGGTCTTCAGAAACTCATCAGAAATGGGCTATCTGAAACTGTTTGGATGGGAGACATCAAAGTCATAGGAAGCAGTCTTGGTCAGTAGAAGATACTCTGGTTTCCAACTCGGAAATAAATGTCTCGGTACGTTGTTGGGGGGCAGACCAAATCAAATTGGTAGGGGATACGGTGCTCAGGGAGAAACAGTCTGTTGGATGAGTTGTAAAACTGAGCTTATAACATTTTTCTCTGACATAGCAGTGTAATGTCTCTATGAAGGAGAAAATTCCAATTCACTGACTTATGCTCCTCCTAGCTAAAACTATTCCTGCGTCTTCTTTTGCTCCGCATTGCATCTCTTTCAGTGGTAACTGAGGCGATTCCTATATGTGTCTGTGAAACTCACTACAAGGAGAGATAGTGTGTAATATAAGATCTGTTTAGAACAAGGGTTTATGCATGTTTTCAGTTCAACAGGTAACCTCTCCCTCTCTATCGCAAAAAATCCATCAATTCAAGCTTCTATTCTGTTCAGTGGTTTTTATTCCTTGTCTTCCAAATTCATCCTCTCTGCTAAGAAACAGTAATGTGTCCCGTTATGTACCTCAGTTACACTTCAGTGATTTCCTTTTGGAGTATTTGCAGAAATGTCAAACAAGAAAGTCAACTGTAACATCAATATGTGCCTTACCGAGACCACCAGCTCATTTCACAAAGGTCATCAAATCGCTTTCAAAGCACCCACTGCCTTGGACTGGTTTCGAACCATTGACTTAGGGTGGAAATATTTCATATCCATTACTAATCCCCTGAGCCAGCTGGCCTCCCACCCATGTGGTCATTATTTTTTAAGGAAAACCAATTAAGTGCAGAAATTCAGCTTTGTGTTCTTTCACTTAGGTCTCCAGTGTTCTGTGCTATGTCAGGGAACCTTTATGAAATCTGGGAAAAACGTAGAATAGTCAGGAGACTGCAAAGGGGTGAAGCTTGCTTTTCTTTCTAACTGCAGCAAAAAAAAAAAAAATCATACACTTAACTAGCAAAAATGACTCATAATGTCGCACGCTAATTACAACGTTCTCGGCGCTGCTTGAATTCTGTTGCTCCTCTCCAGGCTTGCTGGGCTATTTGGTTTCAAGGGTTTTCCTGGTTTTGTTTTTTTCATTTTTGTTAAAGTGTAGAAAGAATTGTGCTCTGCAGCTGAGTGTGTATAAAACAACATATTAACTCCCTTTGAATCTCATAGGGAGCATTTTAATCTGATGAGTCGGAGGAGCAATAAAAACTTGTCAAAGGGTGTGGATATCTAATCATTGCAAAGTGTAGAATTCAGTAAGAGATTGACAGTCAGGGTGTTTTTGATGAAAATAAAATTGCTGAAGAATGATTTAATGGTTGGAATAAGATTCCTAGTGCTGGCAGGTTTTTACTGTGTTCAGTAGTACTTAGTGTTAATGTAACTCTTCTTCAGCCCAGAATGTTACCATGTACTTGCAGAAATGCCAGTGGTGATTTTGCTTCAAAGGATTATGTATTTCTGACAGTTGCCATCTTTCCAGAGATGAGCAGGTCTGACAAATAACACGTGCATTTATACCTTGAGTCTCCCTGCTGCTACTTCCACATTTTCTTCTCAATAAAGGTCATGAAGCTGGCATTTCAAGTTACCTCAGTATTTCAGGTAGCTACATCCTTGAATATGAAGGTAGAAAAGGAACTGCAAAAGTATGTAGAACAATATTACGGGAACTTGACATGCTGTCTGGAAAATACGTCTGGAAAGCTGTGGGTTTCCTTTTTACTCATATGCCTCTAAGTGGCTTTGCTTTATTGCAATGCCAATAAATAATTTAAGCCATTTATATTAGCTTGCGATCCCATCCATTAGGCTAGGATTTTTTTCTGTTATGATGGTAGAAATTTCATCTTTTTTTTTCATCTGGCAATTCTCTCATGCATAGCATTGCTCTACAGTTTTTTTAGTCTTAATTGGATGGATGTCTCATGCCTTACCAATGCTCTTGTAACTTCTGCTGAGCAGAGCACCCATAAGTCTGTTACCATCTGTAGTGGAAGAGATGAGTAGTCTCACTGCCATGGTACACAAGTTAGGAAAGTGATAACTTGTTCCCAGTTCTAATAAAGACTTCAGGAGTAGTCTTTAAGCTCTTTCTGTATCTGAAGCTCTTTTATTTGCAAAATGTGTATAGGATCTTTACTTTCTAGAGATATTAGAAAAACTTTCTGGAGAGAGGTTAGGAAACTGCTGAAGAATGCTCTTGAGAATCTCTTCTGGAAATTGCTCTATCATTGCAAAATACAAGTTATTTTTCAAAATTGATATTGCTATATAGTGACCTTCCAGCATTTTATGTTGTTTGATTATATTTTTTTTCTTTTTTTCCTTGCTTGTAGCCTATTAAGGATCAAGTGATAGCAGTATCATCCCCAGCATTCTTTTTTGGTTTTTTGCTTGCTTGTTCTGTTTTGTAACAGTTCAAAAAAAAGTTTCTCTACCAACATCCTTCTTCAGTAATGAATAAATGTTGGGGTGGTTGTAATCATTTCTTCACCTCACATAAACTTAGCTCCTGTCTAAAGCAGGATCTTTCACCATCCAACAAATGGTCTAATTTGTTATGACATATTTTATATTTCTATCCAAGCTGCAAATTCACCGTTTTCCCCTCCTTCACACACCCAGAGAGGAGTTGTCTCTGGAAATGCTGGAATAATCTATTCTGGTTCTGGGATGGTGAGGAAAGAGGCGTTTTATTAGCTCTTTTGAGTGAGAGACAATGCATCAAAGTTGTGTTGTGACAATAAAAATATGCTAGAATTCCCAGTGGCTCTAGCTATGTCTAAATATAGCTTAAAAGCCTATGCAAGATTCGGGGCGAGCTAATTAAAGACAGTATGGTAGAAAGCGCTAAAAAGCTACCAGTCCTAAGGGAAAGAAAGTTATCTCAGTGTGTGCAATGTTCTTTGGTACTCCTGTTTACCCTGTAACTCTTAATTACTGCAATTAGGGAATTGTTTGAATTCTGAAGACCGACTTTAGGGCCTGACCTCTCAGCGAGCTTTGTGTAAGCGGATGGATCCTGCTACTTCACATGACTCCCCTGAAGTCCACAGGCTTATTGACAGCTCAACATAACAAATTCATTGGCAGTTCAACACTTTGGTTAGTCAAGCAAGTTCTAAAAGGCCATTGCTGTGTTATGCTGATTTATAAGCTGTTTTGTATTTTACTGTCTTGGAGAATCTTGTTTTGTCTATTTACCTTCTAGATGAGGTACAAATATGTGCTCTTACCTCCAGTAAACTCTCCTGTTGAGAATATTTTCCTTGTTGTTTATGTTGATAAGTGTTGTTTAGATCTCTTTGACTTTTAGCTGACCAGGAGAGTAGCTAAAGTGTGATCAGATCTCTGACTTGGTAAATTCAGTGTGTTGCTGTGAATTTGGATTTGGAGAGGGATATGAATGCAGTTGTGATCCCACAGTCTGTTCCAAAGCTCAGTGAAGACAAAAAATTTTGAATCTTTAGTCAGCTTCTGTCATGATCAGTGGGAAAAAAAAATTAAACCTACCTTCTTCTGTGAGAGCAAGACCTCTTCTGTAAAGACTGTATTTCTACATTTTTTCTTTTTTTTTTTTTTCTGACTTTCACAGTTAAATGCAGTAAGATACCCTTAAGGTACCTACACATTTTTTTTAGACATTGGATAGCTGCTAAAATAATAAAAAGCCAAAATACCTGAGGATAACCATTTTCTACTCAGGGCAATATGTGAATAAAAGAATAAATGAAGTAGGAAGGAAAGGTTGTATATCCATATAGAGCTGCTTTGGTCATCACATCTGATTTCCACAGGCAAACCAGCGTCTTCTCACCCTTTGCACAGTTTCAGGTTTGTCTCACATGTGACCAGAACAAGAGTGAGCCACTTCCAGCTGTCTCTGCTGCAAGGAGGCAGTGGGAAAAGCTCCAGCCTGGCTTCAAGAAAGCATGCTGTAGATATGTCAGTTGTCAGCAGCTTCCTTCCCTCTGATACCCTACCCCTTTCAGTCCTAGAAAGCCCTTTCCTGAATATGCGATAGTGTCTGTTCTCTCTCAAGCAAATACAAATATTGTCAGAAGCCCTGGAAGGGAGATGATCCTGTCTGTCTCCTTGATGGGCTGTTGGGATAAATGGGGGGAGTTCCTCTGAAGTCACTGTGGCTTTGCTGATTTACATGCAAATAATTTGTTGACATATTTTCATAGACCATTTCCATGTTGTGTCTGGAAATGAGAATGATTAATATGTGTCTCATATTTCCTGCTGATACTTGCTGACTTGACCTCTTCTGTTCTAGTTATGCTAATCTTCTCCCTGCAAGACTAAGCTGTTGTAACAATTTCCCTTTCCTCTTAATTTTTCTGAGTTAAAATGATCACCCATAATAAGGGCATTTTTGTTAGCACTGCAAAATGTTTTATCCCCAGTCTTATCTTTTTCTTCCAGAAGATGCTTGTTCATGTTGTTTCTTACCCTGTTGCCTCTTCCCTTCTTGGTTTATGCTTGCTAAATCCCACTTTGCATTACTGTCATGAAACAGAAGAAGCCATGCCTCTTCTCAAAATCATCCTCTTTTATTGTATCTTCCAGAATACTGAAACAAATGGTGAAAATTTTTTGGTTGATATTTCCCTTCACTGGGTAGCATAGGTTCATTGCTTACTCTGATGTTCATCTTGCTGAACTTCAGGGCCCAAATAAGTATCTAGACTGACTTTCCTGTTCCAGGATTCCTCTACAGTCAGTAGTACTTCCAGAGGAAGTCTTTATCCTAAAGTAGGATGAATAATCCTCAGGAGGTGCTGTATCTTTCTTTTAAACTAAAATCTAGGACAGCCCTCACCCTATGGGAGGGGGGAAAGAAGGACACATGTCTGGGACTTCACAGGGTAGGAAAATCCTGTGAGAGCTGTTGCC
Source organism: Nipponia nippon (assembly GCF_047370975.1). NCBI lineage: Eukaryota > Metazoa > Chordata > Aves > Pelecaniformes > Threskiornithidae > Nipponia > Nipponia nippon. The sequence continues at coordinate 70,154,297 of NW_028262347.1, forward strand.
ATAAGAAGTGAGTGAAAGGCCATAGGGTGGATCAGGATGCACAGAACCATTTCAGCCACTTTCCAGTATTGAAATACCAATGTGAGGCACTTCATTATCTTGGGGAAGGTACTTATAAGGTTTCCCTGAATATAAGAGTTTATATTGCTCTGCATGTAGTCTTGCTTATAACGAGGATAAAAATGCAGGGAGAAATCACTGATCACATACTCTGGAGTTAAGGCATGCTATGAGTGCTGAGCACTTGGGTCTCCTCGGTCTGCTCCATGTGAGACAGAAGCACTGCCGGCTCTCATGGCCAAAGGGTGTTACTGTGTTTGAACAGAGCATGTAGTGTGAATAATAGTGGGAAATTAGGAACAAAGAGCATTTGAACTTCTGATAAGCAGTTCAGCTATGCACCAAAATGTAAACATTTGGCAAAACTGTCTGGTGCACATGTTTCATATTTCAAAAGATGAGTTACAGTTCCTGAAAGCTTAAGGGCTTTGATGTTCTCCAGTTCCTTCAAGATGAGTTCCTCCTAAATGAATCTGTGAGGAATAGATTCTCTCTTTTAAGAACTTATGAAATGTTTTGGAATTTTTTACTTTTGTCTTTACTAAAGCAAAGTGTTGGGATGTGTGAAATGAAAAAATAGAAATATACAGAGAGTATCCAGGTTAAGGCTTACCAAAAGTTCCAGAGTTCTTGGCTGAAGACAGTTTTCATACAAACAAAATAAAATTAAAAAAGAGAATATTTACTGTACAGGATCACTGGTCCTTGTTCAAGTAAAACCACATGTACCACAATTTTGCTGATAAGCTATGCATGCATAAAGTCCTTGCTGTCCTTCATAGGAGGAATTGGAGAAATGTCTACCCAATGTTCATGGAAAAAACCCAACCACAAGAGTATTTCATATCTGTTATTTCCTCCATGAGGAAGCACTTAAAGACTAAAATAAAACAATGCCTGACTCTAGTGCTAAGCAATTAGGAAAGACCTTATATCCAGGAAAGATGTGGCATGTAGAAGTATAGGCAGCTTCTGCTCTGCCAGCATGATGGATCTGCCATCTTCTACAGGTCAGTCAAATCCAATAAATTTCGGTTGGGGTCCTTTCTCTGCCTGTCACCTTGAACCTCAAGGAATAGCCCTGAGAAAGAAGTTTTCAGTACAGTCTGCTAGTCCAGACTCTTCCCTTCAATATATTTCCAAATGATAAGGCAAATCAGTTTGACTTTGGGCCTGGGATGTTGACAGTTTCCCTGAATCTCCAAAGTTGAATATATATGGAGGGAAGTCTATATGTGGACAGCATTTTGCTGCGTTTTTTTTTGGTGATAGCTGTGCAGCGGAATTCAGGGGAAATCTATCATTATCGATATATTACAGTAAAAATACATTGCAACCTTATGTTTTACCCCTGATCTGGAGACAACACAGCATGAGACACATACTCTGAAGGCTGTAGTCCAAATATTCAGTGCAGGTAAGCTGATAGACTGAGGTGTGAAAGACTAGGCATGCCTGAAGCTTTAATGCCAGCGAAGATGTGTGTCTTCCTTTGGCGGAAACTACTAGGATCCTCTTGTGCTAGAGATCATCTGCTACAGACTTACTTAACTATTCTAGTGCTTTTAATCACTACTTGAAAATAACTCACAAAAAATACTCTGCCTGCCTCTGTAGCTTGGAAATGATACTAGTTCTGTGTTTAATGATAGTGAAAGGTTCAGGCTTTCTGTGGAGAGGAGCCACTGAGGAGTGTCTGTGGTCACACAAAAAGATGTCTGAGGTCACTCAAAGACTCCTGAGGACCCTCAACCAGAAGAACCACCCTGTCTGGCATCATGTGGTAAAGTGAGAATTGTGGTTCAGGATCGAAATGGGTTTTTTAACTTGTACTGAAATCTATGGATAATCTGCCTAGAGTAAAGGAGATATAGAAGGGGATATCCACAAAAAAGTCCAGGTGTTTAAAATGCTTGTCTCCTTTTTTAATAGGTGTGTTTTTTTGCCACAGACTTTGTGTTATATGTAGGGGACACTCAGAAGAACAGCATAGAGCTGCTCTCTTGTACAGCTTGATATGTACAATTAAAAAAAAAGTACCTCTTCTAAAATTTAAATAGCTCTTTTGCTTGGGAAGTAAGTACTCGTAAGCAGAACCCCTAATATTTAGTCAGTCTCAACTCCTCAGCAGCAGTGTCCTCTGACCACAGCCCAGGCTCGCTTTGCAGGCCTGGCAACAGAAGCAGATTCCAGAAAATTAGTTTAGCATGTCAGTCCAGCATGGACCTCCAGGCTTTGTGGGGAGGAATGAATGGAAGCACAGTTCTTGTGTGGACCACGTGGATTCAAGACTGCCCTCTGATTTACACACAGGCTGAGCTCAGGGGAGCTGCACAGGTGTATGTGAAGGCAGAAACAGGCATGTTTGTGTTTGTTTTAAAAGCAGTGCAGATCTGGACTATGCAGCCAGGTCTGTACTGCTCAGACGCATGCTTTATGTCCACCCAGTAGCTAAGTTCATACCTGAGGCTAGATTATAGAACGTTGTTAAGTTCAAAGTGACTTTGTACTGTTGCCAAACAAGGAACAGGCTCATTGCCTATTCTCCAAATCAAAAATATATTGTAAAAAGCAACATAACACAGAATTAGAGTTCCATGGTTTAAACATTAAACAGTCAGCAGAAGCAAAAGGAAAGATTTCTGCAGCAGTGTTAGCCCTAAGCCAGGCTATTTCTGTTACCGTTTTTCCAGCTAGATGTGCAGCTTGTTACCTGCACTTGCTCTTGGTAAAATCAGCAGTGACATTTTTGTGTGGTGGGAGGCAAATGGAGCCTTATAATGGGCTGGTATGAAGCAATGCCAACTTGTGATTGTAAACCTCACCAGTGCGTCTGGTTTAAAATGTAGCTTGAACTGACCTAAAACCATTTAACAATGATGGGTGTCTCTAGAGATGGTGTTTACTCTGTATGGCTGGACACGGAGGCCATGGCTTGGTTTCCTTAGGAAGATAATGCTTGTAATGTCTGAATGACTGAGCCCAAAGTATGTGTGCAGGTCTGTCTGGAAGCTACAGAAACTAATTTTTTTTCCTGTTTAAGTAGAGAGATATAACTTGGAGGTATTGAAATGCAATAAGTATGGCTCCCTGGTAACGACAGCTGCATCTTGAGCCCATCCCTACTCTTTGTCCAGCCAGATAGCTGGCCTGGCTCTGGCAACAAGTTAAATTTGAGCCTGGCAAAAGCCAGGCTGGCTGGAAGAACTAAAGACTGACTGATCTTCTTGTTCGCACCCAAGAAAGCTCATAACTGAACTTCAGGGCCTTCAGTGAATTGAAATGTACTTACATATGTTAACACAACTTGAGACACTGACAGTTCTTTTAAGTATTTCAGGTTTTTATCAGTGAATAGCTAGCTTTGCCATGAATTATTTAACATGCTTCTGAGACACATGCTCTGTAAATTGATTTAAGAAGTGTGAGCCCGCAGATTGTAGATCTTTCTCCCCAGTCACTGTAAACACTGGTTTAAGTATGCAGTCCTATAGATTTGTGGCCCTGTAGTTGCAGCTGAAATGGTCTTGAAAACTGGTCAAGAAGAGCAAGAGCAAATGCCTATGTTTGGCAAACACAGCTAAAGGCTCCACTTCACTGTTGTTTGCAGATCTTATCCCAGGCCCTATGGGTTTGACAAACTCATAATTTAAGACTCCTGATTAATGGTCCAAGAAATAATTTTTTTTTTTTCCTCTCTTCCTGTTCTGTTCCATGCTGCTTAATTTTCATTTGGAGCAGATCTTTGTCTCCTGGGAGAAAAAAAATAAAATCCCCGGAAGAGTGATGGCTGCTAAGCTTGCACAGTAGCTCTTGGAGAGGGGCTGATGCTGCAAGACTGATGTGGGCAATGTAAATGCCTTCGGGAAGCCAGCAGGCGCGTGTTGGGCTGTGCTGCTGCCCAGAGCAGCCTGTGGTAGGAGATCAGGAAGGGACAGAGATGGGAAAGTGGCAGCTTCAACACTTTCAAATCTCTGAAGATGGGATTTATTAAAAGATCTCAAACAAAAAAATCCCCAACTGTTTTGATTATCAGCCTGAGGAGATGGACCTTGAGGATAGGTGTTGGGGTAGAAGATATTACATTAACAATCATAGCTTAAGCATATCAGTTTAGGAGCAGTAGGCCTTTTCTGAGACTGGTTTGATGAGTTACCATTTTTTTGCTTTTTCTGTGCTTGCTGCAGCTTGGGCCAGGTTGTCGGAAGCCATGCCTTGTGCCTAGGGAAAGTGGTCATGAATGTTTTTTCTCTCATCACTTTCACTGAGACAATTGGAAGGAACTGCTGCATGTAGTCAGAATGCCTGTTAGCACCATGATAGTCAAACTCTCACTTGCAAGATTTTGAGTGAATTAAACTGGGGTGATTGCCCTTGTGGATGGGAAAAGCCCTGATGCGGAGTCTGACTTTCTGTCAAATGTGAAACTCCTTCTCCGAAGCCTGGAGCTTCTCCCTGAAACAGCTATAACACTTTTCATGTGGTTCAAACATTTATTGTGGTCCAACGTTTTCCTCTAACTTTTAGAAATAATAAAAAAAAAATTTTTAATTAAAGACCAAAAAACCTCAACCAAACAAAAAACCAACCCCAAAACTGTCATCAGGTAGCATGACACAAATGCATAGCATGGAAACTTCTACTCAAACAGTTAACACTGAGCAAAGTTATAAGCTACTGAAAGGGGGGTGTCCTGTGATGGAAAATGTTATACAGGGTGAACTAGACATGAAGCTGCAACTGGTACATAGAACTATAAAGCCATGGGTGGTTTGTTTTTCCTCTGCCTTCCTATCTAAGTTGTAGAAACAGCATTTGCCACCAAGGTTATTTTTGCATGAAATTTCAAACTAAAAGTAGAATTTACAAGCTAGTTTTTGGTTGTGTGATTTTTTTTTTTTTTTTTTTTTAATTACAAATATATATACTTTCAAGTGGGACCTTCTAAATTTAATGTCAGGGGAAATAATTCATACTCAGATTCTGTAAAAGGATCTTTGTGGTTTTTTTTTTTTGATGCCGTATGTAAAATGTCCACTCTGATTCCCTGATGTTGCTCAATCACTGGAATTACTCTCAAAGGATGGTCTTATCCTTTCTACCTCCAAGAAGATGATGAGTGAGAGACAGACTTTACATGGCCTATTTTTTTGGGCTACCAGTCTGCAGTTTTGAACTCTTTAGCTCTTGCCTGTGAATTCTGAGGGGGGGGGAAACAATCAAGGGCTTAGGGACCCCTCAACCCTTTCTGCCTTCCCCTCAGCAGCTCCCTGCACCACTGGACAACGTATCTAAGGAGATGGTGGCAGAGGAGCAGCCATTAGAGAGGGGGAGGAGGTCCTGGGGTAGAGCAGAGGGGCTGAGTATTTTATTTGCCAGGGAATCCAAACAGGCTTTCAGCTGCCCTGCTTCTCCCCTCTTCTTTCTTTCCCCTCTCCACCACAGAAGATGACATAATTTCTCTGCAAAGTGCCACAGTGGCCATTTCTCCAGCACGGTTCCTTCTGGGGATTTTTAGACTTTGCTTGAAGAGTCATAAAGGTTCCATTACTCTTCTAATTAGGAAATAAAGAAGGCTTGTTATTTTGTAAGGGGCAAAGGACTTAAACTTTTAAAGCAATTATTTCCATGGTGCAATGCTACCCATAATTGTGAAATGAAAATTGAAGCCAAAGAGATTAAGATCCCAACAATTGGTTTGACATGAAAAAGAAGGGAAAAAGACCACAAGATTTATGGTTGCCCCTTTTGTAGTAGTCCTTGCCAGAATGCAAAACCTCCCAAACATCTGGAAGAATTAGGTTAGCAAGAGTGAATGAAAGAATTTAGACACACATGAACAGTTACAACAACAAGCAGAAGATTATTCATAGAAACTGGATGTGCAAAATCCCCTGTGCATATGAACTGGGAAGGAGAGGAGTAAGAAAACAATGATGCAGTTTTGCCAAAATCTTCAAATTATAGGAGTGAGGAGTACAAATATTGCTTAATATCAGAGCTTTCCTAGCTTTTTTCTGCCACTGCACTAGATAAGTGTGGCTTTATTCATCTGCTGCTTCCGAGCATAGTGAGTTACTTTCATAGCAATACAGTGACTCTCCCTGACTTTAAGGGCACAGGAGAATGTAGAAATAGGTAAAAATCTGCAGGATGTATTCAAGCCTAGATGAAAGCTTGCTTTTTGATTTTATCTTTTTTCTTTCTCTGTACAACTTCCAGTTCTAAAAAGAGCTGATTTAAAATTGGTCATAATAAATTGATATATCACTAACAGATTGATTCAGGAACTAGCCTTCCCATTTTACTACATGATAAAGAAGGGTTTGGGGGTGAAAGAAGTTTTTTCTGGCCAGCCACTTCACAGTGCAAGCTGGACGGTAAAAGCTGTGCATCCACTTAAGAGAATATGGCGTAGCCAAGCAGAAACTGCTGCCCAAAAAAATCTGTAGCTCTTTAAGCTTGGAAAGACTTCCAGTTGTCTCTCTTGGGTTCAGCTCATTGCTGGGTTCAGCTCATCCTCTGGGTTCAGCAGAGCTTGAAATCCCCACTGGGGTTTCACATGCCTATTAGTATGCCTCCTTTCTTTTAGATGGCTATACTTCTCAGCACTATATGTTCAAGATAGTAAAATAAGTTGGTCCAGTAGTTGATTCTGTGATGCAGTGGATTGATGTGAAAGAGCTAACAACGTTGTTGGCATTGAGCAGAAGAAATAACATGCAATTTTATTAATAGGATACGTTTACAATAATTAAAATAATTAATCCAGGCTCTGCAAAGTCAGTTGGAAGCTTTATCTTTGCTTTATCTTTTCTTTGCAATCTCAAAGTATAGACACTTTTTTCCTTAAAGAGAGACTTGCTGAGTCTAGAGGATGGCTCTTTGTGAGGTCTGAATGATGTCCTGGAGAAATTTAAATTCATGGTGAAGTCCAAACTTTGTGGTGCATAACTCCAGTCCCTTCCATGGAGTCCTGTTGCGGCCCGCACTGAATATAAAGCGGTCTGGATGCAACAGAGGAGGAGGAGGAGGAAGTGCAGTGAGGATGAAAAATGGTGGCTGGGACACAATAAAATTGAAGGTGTGTTAGAGAGCTAATCTTTGCCTGGGCAAGATGCACCTTTTCCTAAAAGCCAAACAAGGTTTCAGTGTGGCTAATGTCTGGATGGGAGACCACCTGAAAAGTCCTACAAATCACAGATGCTCATCAAGGCGAGTTTCAAAATTAGAGTAGGCTTGAAAATCTGCATTTGCTGTTGATTTAACAGGAGGAGGAGGATATTGTATCTAGAGAATTAGAGTCTGTTTAGTTGTCATGTTTGTGTGCGTGTCTTATATGGAAAGAGTTAAAGCTGAAAATAATCTCAGGAGAATCCATGCACAGAGTATAGGGGAAGACAAAAATCCAGCTTTCCCTTCACTTAGGAATATCCTACACCTTCAGAAGAGGGAATATAAATGTCTTAAAACAACAGGGAAAGAGTTCAGCCAGTTCCTCAGAGTTATAAAATCCTTCGTCACTCACTACTGTCCCACTTGATTTACACTGCCTAAGTGTGGGCCAGCCACACTTGAGTGCTATGATAGCCAAATACATAACAATAAAAAGCTAAAAAAGTCATAAAAGTTTTACACAGAGGATGTGACCAGCATAAACAGCTCACAACATGTGTCTAACTCACAGAATAGGTGTCTGGGTCTGAGCAATCAGCGTCTGTGGAGCAAGAAAATAGCCATTGTTTTAAAAAAATAAATCATATGCTACACTACACAATCTAAATGCATAACAGTTCTGACCCTGGTGCCCCCCTCTGGTTATGTACTGGGCTCTAGCAGCACAAAACAATTTTGCGCCAAAATTTTGGAGTATTTCCATTTTGGCAAAAAGTGCTGTTTGGGGGAGACAAACTGGGTTGCTAAGGTACGGGGGAAGTGGGAGAGACTGGCTCAAGTCTCTGCTCCTCTCCTCAGGTCATAGTTTTTCTTTGCAGATTTCTCCAAACTAATTAGAACAGGGACTGGACTCTGCTTGTCTACACCGCAGCTCAGGTTTAGAGGTTTACTTCTGCTGTAGTACAGAGGAAACGCAACAACATTAAATGGAAATACAAATTTAAGCTTCACTGAGTGAAGTGATATTCATCTGAGAATTGCCCTTTTGTGCACATTCCCACTGAAATATACTATATTTGCAACCCTTCACCCCTTCCCTTGGACACTCCTTGTTGTAGATGAACTTACTGTTAGTATGTTTGGGGAGCATAAAAGCCTTTATGGGGGGAATTAACCCCATTCACCAATGTTATCTGTTTACTTGCCTGGGCAAAGCTTGCTGGCTGTAGGATCTGCTGCTGTTCTCTAGGCAGAAAATATTCACTGGGTAGAACTGGTTTATGAACAAGTGGGCTTTGGCCTGAAGTACTTGATGCCTGAAGTACTTGACACCTCATTAAGGACTGTGGTGATCTAAGGCACAGTGCTTTTTACATGTCTTCATTTACAGTGCTGTATATAGAATACCCTTGGTCTGGTTTGGGTTGCAAGGATCTCTCAGGCATTTGTCATGTCCAGAGGACAACATAGAAGAAGCAGAGCTGTGCACTTGTAAAGGGTTTAGGTAAAGGCTTTGCACCTCTGTGGAAAGAAGGAGACATGGTGGCTTAGTAGCGATGACAGCAGGAGTAAAATACTGCACTTTTATGTACTTTAAGAAGTAGAGATCAACTGTATTAAAAATGTAAGGCTTTGAAAATTGCCTGACTTGATTGACGTATTCCTATTGTATATGAGGTCTAAGGCTATATTTGTAAACACTCTCTTGTATCCACTGGAGACACTGTACAACACTATACTATGTAGCTAGTTAGTTCTCAGTAATTGACCTACAGTCTTAGTGGACCTCTTCCATCAATTGGGATATGCATCTAGCTACTATGTTGAGCTTCAGCAGCCCATTGACCTTTAAAATTATTGATCCTGGGTGATGTTCAGATTTGTTGGCTTATATGTATACATATGGTCTTTCAGCAAGTTTCTGGGGTTCAGAATCTATCTCCAGTTCCCTTCTGGGGAGCTATGACTCTGACATGTAGTTTCCTCCAATTTTGTACAAACTCATTTCTCTTATTTGTGCCATCTCCAGATGTCTACTGTTGTTGTTGTTGTTTTGGTTTTTTGTGTTTTTTTTTTTTATTATTATTGTTTTGTCCTGTGGAGACTTCATGACAAATAGTCAAAGCAAGAACCATGGGTATTTTGCAAGGCACTTTCAAACCACATATATGCTGTACTCATGGGCACAGTTCATGGTAGATGCACAACTACAGAGAAAAGCAAATACTGCTTTGCAAACCTGTGTTTGTTTTCTTCCTACTACTTGACAGGCCCCTCGAAGGAGTGTGGCTGCCTTCTTTCTCTTCCTTCTCTATCCTGATTTCTGTTAGTTTCTGGTCTTTCATGTAATGGTTTCTCTTTTAACAGCCATAATAAGACTTTTTTTTTTTTTTTTTTCCCATCTCCTCTGGGGATTGATCATGCTTAACCTGCTCCAGCCTGCACCTCTTCCTTGGAGCTTTGTCATTACTGAGTCAAGGGCTCCAGGCCAGCAGGTTCTTTGGGGCTGAGACAGAAGGACAACAGCTTTTGACAACTGCTGTTGCTCTCTAAAGACTTAATGACTGGGCCATCTGCACTTGTCATCTACCTTTCCACAAATCCTGGGGCCCAGATTAACTCCTGTGCCCATGCTGCACACATCATTACAGTAATATAATGGACAGGATGTCATTTAATATCAATAGTCTAGATGTCTTCTGCAGCCTTAGCAGGTGCTAAGGTTTTGTAACTGTCTTTTTCTATCCATGCACCCCTGGTCATATTATATGTAAACTTAATATCCCTGATTGCCATACAAGCTAAACAAAGATCAAGAATGATTTATGTTGGTGGGAACCCTGATGATCCTGTCTCCATAGAGAGTGGTTGTTTGGGAATATTTACAAGCTATAAAGCCAGGGAAGGTAACAAAAAAAGATGAATGAAAACTTAGTTTACAGAGCATATTTGTGGACACATGGATGGATACAACTATAGTATACAGTTTGGGCAAGTTTTTTCCAGAAAAAAAAAAAAAAAATCTGTAATGATGTTTGGAAAGTGGCATTGTGCGTGAATTATCAACACTGTTTAGAAATAATCAGGAATGGGTAAATCCATGCTACAGAGCAGATATCTATGGCTAAGGCATTGCTTATAGGCATATGGTCATGTACCGAAGTCATTACTCTGAGTCAAATGCCATCTCCTTCTAAGGCTGTATTACAGGCCAGCCCTCTGTGCACATACATAAGGACTGCCCAGAGTTTGTGTCTGAGCCTGTAGCAATGTGGCAGGAAAGGATGCTTGTGAAGACTTTAAGCAGGGAGGATGCACAGAAGCTGAGTGGAAACCAAGGAAGCAAATGGCATTGGAAGTCAGAATGGTTATTATTAGGGAATATAATGAAAAAGGGTAGACTCCTTTTCAGTACTTGATGCTCATAGTTTTTCTTTATGAATGAATCAGAGGGAATAAAATATAGCGAAAATGAGCAGCCCTATAATAACAGAAAAATTTGTATAACAAGACAGTAAAAATAATGATACCAGAAAATTCAGAAATGGCTTGATGATTGAACTATCCAAATACTTGGACTAGCTCAACAAATTATGTACTTTCTGTATTTACACATTCCTGCATCTAATATTTATATCTCGGAGAAAAACAGGAAAAAGAGGCTGGAGAGGGATCTTGTGAGGTTGGGATTTTTTTTTTTGAGATTTTTCTATAGAATTCGTATAAACTTGCTTACAGAAAATGTGAGGAAAACATGATTTTTTTTTTTTTTTGGTAAAAGTAGAAAGGTGGACATTTAAAAAATATCTGACCTTTTTAAAATGAAAATGCTTCTATGTGAGCAAAGACCTCTCTGATGGCATTGCCTTGTAACTGAGGAAAGCACAGCCATCTGGGTTGTTTTTGTTTTGTTTGTCTGTTTTCACCAGTCTCTCATGTGATATATTCTGAATGCTGCCAAATCCTCTGAAATCTTGGGTGGCCTGGGCCTGAAAAAATAAGCAGTCCAATTTCCCATACTGTTGCAGTATGTAGCCACTAATATATTTTTTTTTCCTGATTGAATTTGGACAGAGATTCTAAAAAAATATTCTCTTCCTTGGAGAAAATGAATCAAAATGTCTTTTGCTAATCCTTCTGAGCATATGAAGTCCATATTCATAAGCCAGAACTTGTACTGTATGATTTTTATAATCAATCACAACTAATCTGGAGGATAAGTTGGAAAAGCAATGGGGAAATCAGTCATTGTACCAAAAAGCTTAAGCAGAACACTTTTCTGGGTATTTCTCTGTTTGTGCTTCTTCACATATCTTTGGTGGCTTCAGAAGGAGACTGTGGTAGTAAACAATGAATAGTATTACTGAAGAAGCTAAAATTTCTTTCATTGCAGTCTTTTTTTTTTTTTTTTTTACAGATTCTCTGAATTTCACTGGAATGTATTTACAGGAGTTGATTTTTGTCTCTGTGATTTAAACATTATTGAAGAAATTTTGAAAGCGGCTGGAACATGTTCCAGCATTCATCTCTATTTCTGATGCTTTTACTTCAATAAAAGGTTCAGCAGGGATCTAGAAAGGATGTCTGTTGTGGTTTAACCTGTCAGCAACCAAGCACCACACAGCTGCTTGCTCACCCTCCCCCCGGTGGGTTGGGGGAGAGAATTGGAAGAGTAAAAGTGAGAAAACTCATGGACTGAGATAAAGACAGTTTAATAATTGAAATAAAATAATAATAAATTGTAACAAAAAGGAAAATCAGAGAGAGGAACAAAACCCAGGAAAAACAAGTGATGCAATGGCTCACCAACCACTGACCGATGCCCAGTCATTCCCAGAGCAGCAATCACTGCCCCCTGGCCAATTCCCCCCAGCTTATATACTGGGCATGATGTCATATGGTGTGGAATAGCCCTTTGGCCAGTTTGGATCAGCTGTCTTGGCTGTGCCCCCTCCCAGCTTCTTGTGCACCTGGCAGGGCATGGGAAGCTGAAAAGTCCTTGACTAGTGTAAGCACTACTTAGCAACAACTAAAACATCAGTGTGTTATCAACATTATTCTCATACTAAATCCAAAACACAGCACTGTACCAGCTACTGGGAAGAAAATTAACTCTATCCCAGCTGAAACGAGGACAATGTCCTTTGATGTTGTCAAGAGAAGGTACATCTGAAATTTCATTTAATTGGAAATTTTTTCTTTCTTCCAATTAAAGAATGAACTCAAGGATAGTCCTGAAATCTTGGAATTTCCTGTGAAACAGACATTTGGGACTTTGACCAGCCCAGAGAATTGTTTGAATAGAATTTTGCCCCTTCATGGTATTGTACAAATATTGTTTAATGCTCAGTGTGCCTCTGGTGCAGGTGGGGAATGGAACAGTTCACATCCACTGTGAGGGAGAGTACGGATTCTTTGTGTTACTTACATTTCACAAACAGCTCTTCATGGCTTCAGGCGGGTGCTGAGCACAACAAATGCTGGTGGGATTCTGCAGCTGAGTGCAGTGCAAATTGAGGAGTAAGCCCTGCTTATGTGGGCTGAGGAGAATGAGCAAATCCTCTCACTGTGATTTTATGAGCTCCTGATGTATGCTGGAGGCAGGATGACAATAGTTTGAAATATAGAGCTATACATTCTGGTGTCTATAGCTATCCTACTGCCTAGTTATGCAATCAGCAGCTTAATTGTTTTATAGTCTGGTTCAGGGTCTGTCAGGAACAGGTCTGGTATCTCACTGAGGGCCAGTGAATTTAACTGTGATCTGCTTAAAAATGGGAAATGTCACCAATCAGACTGTGCAGGGACTTGCGCAAGTGGCTTGTTTCTTTGATATTTTCATTGCAGGCATCTGTGTAAGGAAACCCCTTGCTATTCTGAGGAAGCATTCAATTGTGTATAACTGCTCAGAAGTCAAGTTAACTAAGTCAAGTGTCAGGTTTTTCAGTCAAATATGGAGTATATGAAACTTGCTTTGAACGCTAAAAGATGGCAACCAAACGCAGGACTGTTTCTGACCCACAATCAATTTAAAATCTCTCTAAAAACTAAGGCCACTTAGAAAACTGATCAACTATGTTGTTTGTTTTTTTTTTTTTTCTTTTTTTTGCTTGTGGTGTTATATTGTGCTAAGTTCTGGAAAAAGTCAAACTCATGATATTTCTTCTAATGAATCCAAACCATAGCTGTTAGTTAGGAATTCATGCATGCATTCTGATGCTCAGAAGCAGCTCTGACTCGAGGCATATGGTTTTTTATCTTGATGGTTATGATATTATATGTGGTAGATGCTGGCAAGGACATCCCTTTCCTTTACCCCAAAATATTTAACAGTGATGAAAAGGCCTTTTTAAAGGCAAGTGTAATTCTTTCCATATTTGTGCTTAGAAAAAGTTCATTGATTATTTTTTGTTTATGGAAGTTGTCTTTGTGGCTGAAAATAATAAAGATATTAACCATAAGCTGCTGGTGACTGGTTTACGTCATTGGTATTTAGGCTTGCAGCATGGGGAATTGCTCTTAATGGCTTGTGAGACAGTACTAGAAATGAGAAGAATGTGGTAATGGTGTTGCCTTAATAAAGGGTAGCACATGATAATCTAGAGAGTTTCATGGAAGAATAAGTTCTTTTCTTTATAGGATGTCATGTATGCTCAGCCAAATGTTCTCAAAGATGTGTCCTTTCAGTCTCTAATATGAAATAGTGCAACCTTTCGAAGACTGCTTTTTTTTTTTTGAGCTTTGTATCCTGAGATCCCTATTTTATCAAGCCAACTGTGAGATCTGCTTTGAGAAGGATACTCCGAATATGTGTTGCACGGGCATCCCCATGCTGATTTTTTGTGGTAAAACATAAACGGGGAATACAGTGCTAACGGGCATAACATGATGGCAAAAACATGCTTTGTACCCATAGAAATCTGTGACCTGCTTGCATTACTAGGTTCCCATTGATGTTGCTAAAGAAGATAAGCAGTGCTTCCTTACAGCAGTTATTCAAGGTATCTGGAAGCAATTCTTATGTCCACTGTTATGACTGCAAAAAGACAGCAGTATTGCAGTCTTCCCTGACATTGTATGGCTTGTCTGAGGAAGTGGTATCTGAGGAGATACCATGACTTACAAAAGAAGAATTCCAGAAACCCAGTAGGAACATTAGTATCACATTTCCATTCCTCCTGAAACAGAATTGGAGGAAGGTCATTATAAGCACTTAAAAAAGCACTTCAAATATAAATTCAAATGAATAAATAGGGAAAAGATGGAATTTTTAGTTGATATCAGTGCACTTCATACAGCTGGCACTTGGTGCTCAATTGCTGGGAATTATTCTTGAAGGAACAAATAAGAGAAACTTTCACTTTTTGTGATTTTCATCTGTTTTAAAGAATAGGAAAAAAGATAAGCTGTTTGCACTGAATGTGCAAGTATCAATATGCTGAAGGTTACCTTACACTAAACTTCAGGGGTTCAGAACTTGCCACAGAAGGTGAACATGGGTCATTCTTGAAAGGGAAGGGACAAAAAGAAATTGGAGCTGCTCAGGAGATCAGATATTTTAATGAGTATTTGATGAATGCTGGTCACGGGAGAGCCAGAAGGTCACAAAGTAATTTTTTCAGGTAAGCATGACCCCTGCCTAGAGAATTAAACCTAGTACTTTCAATTTCACCTTCTGACCAAAGGGCAGGCCAAAGTAGGTTTGATATAGTGTGCTTAAAGCAGAAAGCTACATTCTACACCAACCTTAATTTTGCCATAAACTGTGGCTACACCACTTGCAGAGCAAAGCACAGGGAGTTAATCTCTTGGAAGCAAAATAATTTTGAAGTGCGGAGGAACTGGAGACTGGAACTGTGAGAAACATATGAGCTGTTACTCCTCTTTCCTGTATACTTCTGTAGTTACCTCATCATGTGTTATGCCAGTGATTGGGCTTATATAGACAAATAGCATACCTGTTTGCAGTTCAAAGCCCCAGCTGCCCCCTGATACCTTCCCCTTGAGAAATTCTGTCGTGCTACTTTGTCAATAAAAACAAGTGAGACATACTGGGAATACTGGAGGATAGGAAATGTGGAATGAAATGTAATTTCAAAATAAATAGCATGGAAGCTTCTGTACCGGTCCTATTGTTTAATTCATATTTAACTTCTTCTATTTAAATGAAGCTGCTACAGGAAATTGCCTGTCAGAGGACGTTACCCAGAGCTCTTAAGAGGAAGCTGGGTGTGTCTGGATTAGGAGAGGAGCAAATGTCGTGCTGGATAATTAGCAAAAAGGCCACTATCCCTCTCTTTCCATATGAGAGGGGGCAGGGAAAGACATTCCACTACGTCCACTATTGCACTAAAAGCCATATCCTTCAGAGAAACTTGTGCTGGGGTTCACACTTTCTTAGGATTGTTGGTGTGGAGCCCTGTCTGTGCACAAATGATTGTTGGGTATGTGGAGATCACACTGGCCCAAGTGTCTCCCACAACCTGCTGCTGGGGTGTAAGGGACCACCTCATGGGAACTTGAATCCTGACTAAGATTATTAGGCAATGTTGCCATAGCAATAGTCATCATTTCAGTGATGCCTTTCTCAGCTTTGGGACAAGATGGTTTGGCAGTATGTGCTGCCAGATGAATGTTAGGGACTCGGTGCACTCCTATATCCAGTTATCAAATTTGGCCCATGGCATTATATAAGCCATATTGCTAATGTTTCTTCATTTGCTTCCTCTTCTTTCATTTCTTCTGAGGCAGATATTGCAGTTACCCTTCCCTCCACTGGATAAATCCAAGGGCAGATGGTGGTTTTGCCTTAGCAAAATGCCTGGGACTGCTGATGAGGCTCTGTCTG
This sequence comes from Nipponia nippon, assembly GCF_047370975.1. Classification (NCBI taxonomy): domain Eukaryota; kingdom Metazoa; phylum Chordata; class Aves; order Pelecaniformes; family Threskiornithidae; genus Nipponia; species Nipponia nippon. Next base: position 70,170,321 of record NW_028262347.1, read on the forward strand.
CTGTGCCTGCTCCTCTTTCCTATAGATTCCTTGTCCAAGGCGATGACAGAAATTTGGCTTTTCCAAGGAAATGGCAAAGGCTTGTTCTGTCCAGAGGGATTGCATGGCTGGAAGATTGAGTGAGGGGGTGTACTTTGACTGATGCATGGCTCCTTCCACAGAACGACTGAGTTACTTTGGCACAGCCACAGTCTGCTCTAGTGGGCTTCTAACTCTGGCTCTGCTATTGCATTGCACAGGCTGACAGGATGTGATGCTGTGATGCAGGGCATGAGAGATCTCATTTTAAATGACTTTGTTCACTAGCGCTAGTAGCGCTTGCTCAGCACGTGTGTGCTTGGAGCATGATACAAAGCCACAACTGGTTTATTTGTTCTGAGCTGGGACAGTGCACCTCTGCCACTCTGTGTAATAGCAATAGGAGTATGAAAATGGGGACTGGGTGCTCTTGTGTCGTCTCCCCCCCCCCCAGTCTTCACCCTCTAGTTCTGCTTAGTGCTGTGTCTGCTGAGGTTTCCAACAAGTTTCATCTTTTAGTTGTTTGCTATGCACCCTGCGTAGCAGGTTTTTTTCTATGTCCCTTACAGTGCCATATCTGCTTCTTGCCTGACACACACAGTCCTTCCTAGCCTTCTTTCAGCTCTCCAGCTTGCCCTGCTCTCTTGCTGTGAGTGAAGATGGAGAACTTCTGGGTTCCTTTCTTGGCTCTGCCAGACACTGCCTGCAAGTCACTGAGAGCCGGGTCTACATTGGAGTGAAGTCTTAAATGATGGGGGACTTTATTAACTGTATAAATACCAGCTGAATGTCTGAATACCTGTGTGGATCTAAGCTGGATCTACATAGATGTCTTCAGTATCTTGTTTCCCATCTTTAAAAAGGGAGCAATACTCCTTGCTTTCTGTCATTCTGGTTTTTACCTGTTTGGAGCTGAAGCCTATTACCATTCAGAAACAGAGGTCTGGTCCTCTCTATAGGCATACTGTGTGGCCTGAACTGGTTAGAGTTTCTTGGGTCTGGAGGAGATATGAGGATACATATGACAATAAGATATAGCATGAATAGGCTATAGGAACAGGAAAGTGGTGACTGTATTCAAGGTCTTCCCCTTATGCATGTGCTGCATGGATAAAATGGGGGCAGTAGCAGATTCACTGTTTGAAGCAAACACTACTGGAATCGGGTATTCTTGCCAGCAGCCTGCCAACTATCTCTACTTGATTTTGTTGAGGAGGCACAGCCTTCAGTTGCCTGAGGTGCCTTTCTTTCTCTGTGGCTTGCCATCCCTAGGGATATGGCCATGGAGAAGCAGCTCCAAGTGTTGAATTCTGTTACAGCAGCCAGAGCTGAACAAGGAGACCTAAGTGAAGATCAAAAGTATTGTTTGCAAACATGGGTGTGCATGGGACTCAAATAGACTTTGCCCGCTAAAGTTGTGTTTTTCATTTGAGGCCAAGTTAACAACTGAGACCTAACCTTCGCTCACTGCCAGAGCCAAACTGCTGAAGCTGAATAGTTTATTAGCATCAGAGCACAAAGGGGCCTGGTTCTCACATTGCTGTAACAATAGGATACGTCAGAGAATATTGATTTGATTAGGCTGATACTTGCTTTACCCTGGTCTAAGTGAGAGGAGAATCAAGGCCAAGGAATATGCCTCACCCTCAAAATGCCCGTACCAGCAGCTGTGCAATTTGTAACTTGGTTGCAAAAGTAAATGATGGCACCATCTCTTCTGTCTGGAAAACAATACTCAAAATAAAGCCAAATTTATAAAGGAGGAGTGTGTACAGTGCAATTGTTTTGAGCAAATGCACGGATTTTTCTCAGGCAAAGGCAAATTGAGAATGTGCACAAATTTTCTGAGCACTGCTAAATTCGTTGCGTGTAATCTTTCGTGGCTGGCAATGGAAAACAGGTGTGTTTGGAAAAAGATACACAACTGCTGTTCATAGTTTGTACGAGAGAAGTGGGCATGCCCTTCAGAAAAAGGGGTCTCCCTGAGGGCAGAGTTCCCTTACCATATGTTAGCCTTCAGAAAAAGCGTATAAAATTCCTACTTTCTAAAGCAATCCAGAAGAGCTTTTTAAAAATTATTTATTTTCTGCTAAAGAGTAAAGGTGCTGTGAAGTCTCTGCTCTTTGGGGGGCACTGTGTACTTGTAGCTAGGCTTAGTTTTGTAGTGGAAAAGTGCAGGTATTCTGTTTTCTTTGGAATATGGGCTGCTATGTTGTTTGTTTTGCTTTTAGTAAGGTAAAGTCACTGTGTCCGCGATTAATTCTTTCTTATTATAGGTAAAGTGTCTCTTTCCAGCAGGTTTTGGGATCCCTTTTTTGTTTTGATTATTCTTTTTAGTATATAAATGTGCTTTGCATATATTTATCTGGCTAAACCAAGAGAAATAAAATACCACACCTAGTAGAAATGGACAGATATGCCACACCAAAATGAATGGCAAAAATACATGATTATACACCTACTTTTTTGTTTCTTCCAAGGTGAGGGAGCACTGCTCTTGGAAACGTTGGACTGATCCCTATTCTCAGGGTGCTAGGTAAGTCTCTGTCCGCATAGCGCGGGTGTGTGTGTGTGTCTCTTCTTTCCCAATACCTTTATGCAAGTTGAATCTGGTTACCATCTTCTGCCCTGCATTCCTTGCTTGGTTATCATGGTGTGGACTGATGTGTAGCATGCTTCTTGATTCCTGCACCTTAAACAGGGTCCATTGATTTTTTTCATTTATTGCTTTTATTAGCACCCAGAAGACTCATAGTGCCTTTCAGGAAGGAAAGAAGACAGAGTCCTCGCCACTCATGGAGGATTTGTAGCACTTTGAGTGGGAGGCTGGGTGCCTTGGGTTTCCTATTTGTCAGTGCAGCTCTTCTGGATGTGCTAAACATCCGTGATGCGAGTAGCTCGTTGGAGGGCTCTGTCTCTTCCACTGGATATACGCAAGTCTTGGGGAGATTGAGGCTCGCATCTGTGTTAAGAAAAGACGTGCATCCCTCTTGGTATCTATGTTCTAGTCCTTGTTACTGTGTCTAGGCAGCACTAGCTTTTTATTTCCAGCTGACTGACATTATACTGCACACAGCCCTGCATTTGAAGAGGTGGCCGTATTCCTCTGCTCTCTTTTGTGGTCGGTTTTACACTCTCTTTCAGTTTGCGGGTGGCTTTGAAGTCCTATGGATTGTGCTGTTCCAGGCCAAAAGATATGGCCTGAAGCAGTATTTGTAAAATTTTCCTAAAAAGTTACCTCTGCCTCCTCTCTAAGAAGAAGTTTGTCTGCCCAGGAGGTAATCATAAGGATGACCAAATCTGCTCATGGTGTGTGGGCTTCTCCCTCGTGCACTTCGAAGCAATCCCCCAGACAGACCTGCCAGCTGGGTGGCTTGCTACAAATCAAGGCTTACTCACCTTCATGTCAGATGTGCACAGCTGTGAGCACCACCATCTGGGCTGTATCCTCTGTATATAAGATTAGGCTGATTTCAGATGAGCTGTGGAAATGGCATAGCCATAGCATCATTTAGAAATCATGTGCTGGGGCAGGGGGAACCCACACTGTGCTCTCTTTATGTTATGAGGGAGTATGAGAAAATGTGCAGAGCCAAACCATGCTTTCCACTCTGGCCTGGAGCAAGAGAGGAGGTGTGAGCTAGCCCAGGGTGCACGGCACATTTCCCGCCCGCTGCTCTATTGTACTAAGGGAGGAAAAAAGCAAAGTCTGCTGGAGAGAGTGCCCCTGCCTATCATCCCGTGTCTGACCAGGGTACAGAGGGCAGAGAGCATAAGTGTGAGTTGGTGTCCCATCTCCTCAGTTGTTCCTAGTGCTGACTTTTCTCTGGGTATGCTTCTCATCTGACCCATTTCCTAGGGCAGTTGTGTCCCTTGGGGGCCAATGGAGGCTTAGTCCCCCTTCATTCCTGTTCATGCAAGCAACACAGGTCTCACCCACCCTGGTATATGTAACAGGACTTCCTGCAAGATCGTGTTAGCCTGGGCATCTTGTGCAGTCTCACAACAGTTCCCCTCATCTTTGATCATGACATTCCACTTAGAGAGCACTTATATTCTGGAGGGGCTGAAAGTGAAGAATGATGCAGTTGTGACCAGTATTTCAGGGGTCCTTGGAGATACTCAACACTGTTTTGAATGCTCCAATATACAATGAGGAGCAGAAGAGGTTTGTTTAATGTTGCCAGGGAAGGCAGTCCTACGTCTCTTCTCAAGACATAGTCTTTTGATACCTCCTTTATCTCCCTAGAGAGTTTACAGGATAGGACCAAGGCTCTTCCCTGACATACACAGTCATGTGCCCCTCCATGGGCACATGATATATATTGTCATTGGAAGTGTTAAAACTCCTTTCCCTCCCTGTTCTGCTCAGAGACAAAGAATGGCAGACTTCTATTTACAATAAACAGTTGCCCTGCATAGCTGTGAAGAGCACTGTGAAGGGAACCCAAACATGACAGATAAAAGTGCTGCTGGTTGGGTCTGAGGGCGTTTGCCAGAATGAGAGTGACGTTCAGCTGTAGCTGTGATTGCCAGGGCTCAATGGATGCCGACGCTTGTTGCTGACAGGATTATAACCTTTTGTATCTGTGACCCACGCCAGCGCTCCAGTGTGTCACACCTTTGTTACTGGTACCAGGATTGCCCTTTCTTGTCAGCAGGGCTGAGTGACACATCTTCATTACCCTGGTGCAGGAGGAAGCCTGCCTCTTTGTGTCCATCTCTGCACTAGGGAATAGAGTCGGTTACTCCTAGCACAGACCTTGCTACTGTCATGCTCCTAAGCAGAGTTTTGGTGTCCCCACCTAAACACAGAGCATCCATGCTAGTTACAGGATGGAAGCTCCTTTCTAAAGACTTCTATATTTATGCTGTGAGCACTAGGACAGTTTGACCCACTGTTAGCTGCACAGACCACCGAAAAATTAGACACTGGGGATGTGAGGCAATAGCCAAATTGATTGGGTACAGATGGGAAGAATGGCCTTCTCCATGGTGTGTTTGATGCTCTGTATGCATCTTGCTGTATTGTGGGAATGTGCAGCGGTGGGGAACATATTTCCTCTTTGTTTCTGAAATGGCAGCTGAATACATTGCAGTGACAGTGGTGGGAGACTCAGTGCTACTCAGTAATGGCCACGTGCACCACGTCAAACAGAAGAAAAATAATTTGGGGAAGCTCAATAATAAAAAGCGACTTCATTTTGAAAAGCAAAAGCTTATCCCTCCTCAAATACCCCAAAGACTTTTTCCAGGCAGGGACCGCAGCTCTGCTGTCGCAGCTGCTTTAGGAAGACGGCACTTGCAGGGCTGGAACAGCAATAATCCAAGTGGCCTCTTTGGCCACTGCTGCCTGCTGAGTCTTGACGGCTTTGCCATGCCAAAATGCAAGTTCTTCAGAGTGGCTGTACGGAGCAACCAGACCTGCCACCTAGGGGATGATTTAGAGTGTACTTTCTAGAGTACAGACTTAGCTCAGCTTTAGATTGTAAATTTTGTAGGAAAAAGTGATAAACCTGTGAGAGCCACAGTCTCGACAGAGATTTCCAGGTACTTCTAACATGATTCTTCTGAGGGAGTGACTGCAGGCTTAGGCCTCCAAGAATGCTCCAACAGCCCAGCATGTACAGAGCTTTGGCTCTTATCGCAAGCAGTCCCACCCTTGCCCTGAGTTATTGAGCTCAAGAGCTTAGTGATGAGCACTTGCAGGGCCCTTACTTACCACGATAAGGTATCGATACTAAAATTGTGCTTGGTTTGTGGGGGTTTGATTTCTGCATATACTATTTTTTCTGTGTCTTATATGTGCAATCATAAACCAGGAGTTGGGTTATTCAGCCCCCCAAAATGTTTTTAGCTCTGTGCTATGACACAAAGTCTCTGATTGTCAAAGCAGAGGGGATAGGAAGCTGTGGCAAGAGTGGCAACCCTGGTGATAAGAGCAAGGACTATCATGATAGTTCCCTAAATTCCTGCTATTGTGGATTTAGGCATATTGTAACTATGTATTTGAAGCAGGCATTTACAGGTGGCTCCTAGTCATAGGATGCAAAGGAGCAGCCATTAGAAATTTAACTCTGCATTCTTCATAGCTCAGGTTTCCAGTAATATCTCCAGGAAAACTGTGGTATCTGTGCCAGTTCATTGGCTTCAAAGTTTCAAGTCATGGAATTAAAAAGTTTCTCTAGGTGAAATTCAGCTCAGCAAGAAGGATGCAAACTTTACTTTTCATGACATCATTTCCCCAAAGCAAAATTAGTCTTTTTTGCAGAATTTTAATGCAAAAGTGACTTAGAACACAAAGAGTTTGGGATGCTTTGACAAGGGAGCATCAAACTCATGGTAAGCCTCTTAAAAAAAAAAAAAAAGTTGCTTTCAATTTAACATGGTGTATAGCTGCTTGCTCCCTGTTGCAGTGGACACTGAGATTGCAGGGGTTGATGGCTATGCTGGAACGAGAACCTCAGGGTACTTCTAACATTCAGTTTTCGGCTCTGACCATCAGCATCCCTTAATCCTGTTTACTCTTCAGCCTGTATTCTTTGATGCTTTATGTTCTGAAAATCTAGGGGATGGTAGGATCTAGTAGAGATTTGTCATTTCTTCCTAAATAATGTCACTGCATCTTTTTATTTGGTCATTGATATGTAAGGTAATAATTTCTATAGTTAACGGAATGACTGAGAACAAGGATTTTGTCCTCTCTTGTTTAGTAAATCCTAAAAACCAAAGTTATATATGTATTAATATTTAAAACCAGCACAGCCACATCATGGGAGACATCTAGCATTAGATGAAGTTTCCAAAGGGTTGTTAAAATAAAGAAAAAAGTTAGCTTCCAAAAAAGTGGTGTTTGTTTTTACTTCACCTAATTAAGTTGTTAAAATGATACTAGAATAATTATGATTGCTTGCTGTAAATCTGCATAGATTCAGCTCCCTTTGATTTTTTTTTTTCCATGTTATAAAGATTAGTTTACTGTCTGTGGGCTGAGTCCTTCTTGCATTACACATGTGACTAAATCCATGGGGCCCAGTGACCAGAAAGAAAGATGGAGAAAGGCATTAAAATAGTTTAGCCCATTCAGCTGCAAAGTCATCTTGCACATATTTTCCCCCTAACTGGTTTTGTGTATATTATTGTCAAATATGAACCTGCAGAATATCTCCGGGTCTGGAATCCTGTCCCCTTAGAGCAGTCAGCAGTTCTCCTGCAGCCTTGCTTAGCGGCTGGTACATGCTGGTCTATGTATTGCGCTGTTTTCCTAAGCAATCATTTTCATATTTAGTTTCACACTTTCTTAATTATTTTATATAGCTCATTTGTTTCCAGTATCAGCCTGCATCTGCTCTTTCATTTTTTAAGCTGCCTGCACAATTTGGAAAGTTATCAATAGTATGCAATCACTAAAGCAAAACAAACAGATGAAAATTAATCTGAACTTACTTTATGGTATTGAAAGACAGTGAAAAGTATTGGTCATAATATGTAGATGTAGGGCCATCCTCATACTAAATGAACCAGTTTTAATGTCTGGATAAATAGCTGTATACTTATAAACTAAACCTTTTCATCCAACTAGTCCGACTTGCTAAGGATCATTGTCAAAATTTTGAATCCCTTTAAAAGTTATTTTTCAGAACATGGATATTCTGTATATAACTTCTGTTGTACTATTTGAAATGGAAATGGGCTGCAAAGCCTGCCAACTCATCTTTCATGTGCCTTTCCCACTGGTGTGTCTCTCTTTCTGCAGAATCAAGCTTGCACAGCAGAGAATTTCTGTGTTCCCTTTTACACGTGGTCCTCGTTAAAAAAAAAAAATACAATAAAGTTTAGCTGTGGTGAAATTATTTATTTGATTTTTTTTTAACTGGTGCAAAAAGTAAATATGTTTACTGTGCCTCCATTCAGTGTATTTCCTTTTTTAAGCTCCATTTGTGTTCAACAAGACAGCCTCTTTCTCCAAGATTAACATTTCTTATGATTGTTCCTGACAGAGGATTTACTTTCAGAGGCCCTGCTAAGGATAACCAAAAAAGGGCATGTAGCAAGACAGTTTTGGCAGCTTGCACGAATTTTCGGAGCTTTTTAGGTCTTGGTTTTCTGATGAGTGGCTTCCTGAGCATGCCTAGGGAATGACAGGCATCTCTGCAGGCAGGCTGGACCCACCTTGGCTTGTGCGTAGTCATTGGCTGCCTATTAGAATAAATTGAGGACAATGCATACCGCTGCCTGCCAATTGTAAACATAAGGGATATGTATTCACTTAGCATTGACTGTTGGGAGGGGCCAAGGAAAAGCTGTAGTTTTATTGAATAGGGCTGTGTGTGAGGCTGCTGGTGTGCCTTTCTTGCTGTGCTCCTGCCCAAGCAGCCAGTTATTCATTTCCTTCCTACTAGTTGAAAACTTTTCAGCCACAGAGGTAAGGGCTTAAGATATCTATTTGTTTGGGAGCGAGCCGGTCTGACTGCATTTGCGTTATGGCTAGAGATTAAGCAGCATGCGAAATCTAACGAGCCATGGAAATCGTGCGAAAGTGTCGGATAGTATTTTTTCCTCCCCTCCTCTCTCCGTGCCCCCTCCTCTTTCCAGATGTTCATGGGGAACTAAGGGAGATATCTGTGCCGGGTGGTGGAGGGGGGTGCATGCTCGCCCACCCCAGCAGACCCTAATGCGGAGGTGTGGGGGCAAGGCTTTGGGTGCAGGGCAGGATCTGTGCTGGTTCCGCTCTGTGTGAGATCCTGCAGCAGGCTTGTTAGTGGAGAAATAACCAATCTGTCCTTTATTTTTTCTTGTTTGCTTTTATTTTTTTTTTTTAAAGGAATTGCAATGAAAAAGTTTTTAGTGTGGTAATGGCTGGTGAATTGCTTTTAATTTTGCAACTTAATACCTGGGCTTTCAGGCAGCCTGACTGTAGAGGCAGTCTCCCGGCGTAACTGATACAGATACAGTAAAGCTCTGGTTAATGTAACTGATCCGATACTTGCTGAAGCAGATGTCCGTCATGGCAGCCTTTCATAGAAGTATTGTTGACAATAGATGGCATCCGTTTTTGTCTGCAGCCTTCAACATGCGCAGCAGCGTATTGCCAGAATGTTTCTTGTGAAGTTGTCTTTCCTGTTAAAAGGGGGAGAAAAAAATGCACTTGGGTGGGACCGGAGCTCTTAAAGGTCTGGGGCTGTGTTTGTGTCAGTCAGAGGACTGCTGGGGAGAGCCAGCGAGCAGGCTCTCCTTCCCAGCTCCTTTGACATGCTCGGACAGTTTGAAAGCCTTGTGCAAGGCTGGCTGCTGATAGCATGATATTCTGCATAGCAGGGAATTTCTCAGAGAAAAGGCTGGGAAAATGAAGGGAGGGATGGAGTTAGCTGCAGATGGATACTTGGGAGCAGCAGACATTGACCAAACTTGTAACCTCTGGCCAGACCTGCAGCAATAGAATTGATTTTTCTCATATGTTATATATTGTTTGGAAGAATGGGCAAGATAACTGTTTTAAAATTACTTTTTGTGGAGTGTTTGTTTTCAGAGAAGTATTTATTTTCAGAGTATGCAGTTTTTATGCAATCTTGCCTAGCTGAGAAGGCTTCTCTTGCTAAAAGGCGTGCGGGAGAATAATTTATGAAAAAAACACAGTCCCTCCCTGGCAGCAGCTCAAAGAAAATAAGGAGGCAGAGTGTTTCTTCTGTGAGAACTGTGTATTTATTGCAATTTGTCTATTTTAGGTACCATACTGTGAATGATTGTGCTGGTATGGTTTGCCATCAAAGAACCCTGGGACCCTGCATCCATTCTTTCTCTGTCTCATTAAATGTAGCAGTAGGTTCTGTGTGAGCGTATGCATCTGCAAACAAGTTTCGTATCTTTCTCCTGCCATGGAGAGACAGGATGGGGTTTTAAAACTACAGACACCAAAACCAATGAAATGGACTGTTTTAACATAAATTACAAATGGGGTGATGCTTCAAGGAAGTAAGTGGTCCATTTGCTTAATTAATTTGCCTTTAAGATAAAGCAGGTCTGAACTATTCTCAACATATTTGAAGAAAGTACAGGTCTGCCTTTCTTTGGGAGGCTTTCTGATAGGCAGGTATCTTAGTCAACAAAACCTGCACATGTTAATGTAATATCTAAATCATGATGGTAGGGGAAAAACACCAGATAAGGTGCCTGTGAACAAGAGACTAAATTGAAATAACTTGTATTTCCCAAAAACTCCTCTTTGTCACAGCGTGCAATGACAAAAGGATCAATTCCACAGCCTTCATTCACAGGATTAGTCTTGGTGAAATCAATACCATCATTAACGGATGCAGGATCTGATGCAAGGGGAGTCCTGTGTACTCTGAATACGCTTTGACAGTAAGTGATGTAAACACGTATTAGGTGAATAAGGGATTTTCCACAATTGCTACTTCATATGCTCACAGCATTATTCTGACACGGAGCAGCCTGAGAAAGGGGTGACTTCCCTTGTGCTTTTATTTCTTGTCCAACACTGGTATGCAATGCAATAGTGACAGTGAAAGCTAGGTGATTTGAAAGGAAAAGGGGGGCGTAAGTTCCTCTGGCTGATGTTAGAGGGAAAATTAAAGTGCATTAAGATGGGAAGACTTCTTATTTCTCAGTCTTATTCATGGGGCCACATGTGGCGTGGAGGCATGCTGGTCAGTATCCATCTGGACCCGCATGGGGTTAGGGTGCAGTGCTACTGATTTCAGGTGGTGAGACTAGAAAGATAGAGCAAGGCTTTTTTCACTGGCTGCATGCTGGGAGGTAGCCTCTGTCACATGAAAAGAAAGATGACAGGGAAGGTCTATCAAGAAGGTACTCCTTTTTTCACCCTTCCCTGCCTGCAGCTGGAGTGGCCTTGCCTATGGGGGTGATCTTTTCATTGCATAAAAGTGAGAGCCTGCAGGTCTTCCTTGCTGCAGGACAAACAGCATGTGAGTGCCCTGAGACTGTTTAAAATACTCTGATTTCTCAGTTGCTTACATGAGACCTATTCTGTTGGCTGCCTGAGTTATAATTGGTATTAAAGATCAGTGGAGTTGTTAACCCCTATCTGCCAAGGGTACAACTTGAAACAACTTGGATTGCTGCAGATGAACAAAGAGGGACAGGAAACCATATATGCATAAGAAAGAGAGGGCCAAGAGAGCAGTGTTAGCTGTCCATCTGCAGTGCTTGTATGGACTCTTTTGGGTACCAGAGAAAGCACCAAAAAAGGTAACAGGGCAGAATGGGAAGCATGATCCTGTGAACATTTTGTTGCCTTCAAGAGGAGCTTTATAGGGAGTTTGCAGGATTGGGCTCCAGGTGTACAAAGCCTGAGGCAGACAGGCCTGTGACTGAAAAGGGTGGGAGTCTATCTTCAAAGCAAGTTTTCATTCTTTAAAAATTGTCTCGTAACTACCCCCTGGCAGCTTGTAACAAGAAAGCTGCTTCCTTGCTAGAGCTCTCACCTTCAGAAATGTGCATGTGCAGAGGCTGGTTTGCTGGCTTTGTTCGTAGCTCCTGGGTGGTTTAAAGCCCCATGACCTGGTGAGAATGCATTTTGGGGGCATCTGTACTGGAAACAAGGCACCTACCTACACGCTGGCACTTACAGCTTCCCAGAAAACACCAGTGCCAAAAGAGTAACTGTTGCATGCCTCCAAATGGTTTGTCAAGGATTTGGCTAAGGCTGAAATTTGACTCAAAGGCATTTGAAGATCAGATTAGATCTGACCTTTCTGGATGAAACACTGAGGTCATAAGACAGCTGAACTATGTAACAACTTCTTTTTGCCTTTCCTGATCCTTTTGTACAGTTCAGCTAGTCCAGCAGGGAAGGATGCTCAGTACATTGTAATTTGGGATCCCTCCCACCCCCAGGGGAGCTTGCTCCTACTTTTCTTGAAACGGATTTGATTAACCAAAAAGGTTAGGGCACGTAACACCGTTACTTAGTTGCTGGCCCTGGTACGTTAGTGGTATGGCTTACATCTTGCGTAAGAAAGTGCTTCTTTTCATGTGTTTTTTCTTTGGAACTGTGCTTAGTGCTGATAAATGGTGTGGGGCTGGCAGCCTGACTGCTAAGCAGATACCAGCATTAGCAACATGGTGCCTACCGCGTCCCTCTCCCTGAGCATCACTAACTGGCCCTGTGGGGAATGCAGCCTTCTGGACTTTCTCACTTGCAAACCTCCTGGCTTCTGTCTTGCAGCAACTGCTGTGCATCCCGCTATAGCAGTGCCCAGGCTTGCTGGGGTCCCCGGCGGTGAGGTGCGTGGGCTCTGAGCTGGGGCACTCACCTCCTCCACTTATGATCAGGAACCACCACTGCTAACTGATGCCTCTTTCTCTCTCCCTGCCCCTTGTCTGCCCCTTGAGAGGGGGAAAACTGTCTGTGAAGCGTAGGGCACCTCCTGATCAGAAGATCCTGCCTATAGCAGCGTTTATGGGACTTTGGGTTGAAGCCAGGAAGAAGTGCTTGTGGGGACTGTCCAGCTGGCTTGCAGCAGGGTCAGGAGCAAATAACTGAGGAAGCAGGGGATAGAGAGAAAGGAAAAAGGCAGCTATATCTGAAGCCAGTGGAGTAGTTTTGCCTTTGAATTTTTTCGTGTGGTCATAAATACCTGGTGAGTCACTTAATGACTGTGTGTCTGTTTCTGTATCTGCAAGTAAAAGATAACCTGTGCTTTTTTATATTTAGCCCATGGGGCTGCTGGGGCTTAATTCATTAGAATTTATAAAGAATTTGTAATACCAACATGCCAAGTTTAAGCACTGGCTAAAACCTTATTTTTGACTGATTTCCCAGCAAGAACATACACTTTTTTTTTTTGTTTGTTCACACAGATATGTATTCTACTAGAAAGTAACTTTTTCTAGAGTGTGCATGTAAAACCACTGAGGCCCAGCGACTGAGGTGGAAGATGGGCCAGGCTCAGTAGTGACACTGTGCTGACATGTCTGGAGGGAATTTCTTGGGTGCTTGCAGATTTAACTGCTCTTGCTGCATCTGAGATAGAGCCTTCCTGTGAAGTTGTAGTGCATGTACCAAAAATGTGGGATGACACCTTTTACTTACAGTCCTGCCACAGTGTCATAAGCTTGGAAGAGAAACTGCTAAGCAAGCTGCTGAACCTTATCAGCTTGTCCAGTTTCATGTTGATGAGAGCCTGGGGCCAGGCCAGGCTGCAGTGGGGAAAATATTAGGGAAAGATTTCAGGCAATGGAAACAACATTACATGTTTCCACACCCTCTTGTGTACTGAATACAAAGAAAGAGCATTTCCCTTGAGACTTGCTGTGGAGGGTGTGAAGCAAAGTGGAACCCACCCGTTTGCAAATTTTCTGCTTTATGTCCTTAAATGGCAAAAAAAATCTTTGGAATTTAGCTCATAGAAGGGTTATAAATAGATTTGTGGAGATAAAGTTTTGCTGTAAATACTCTGGTTTCGGATCTATTCAGAAGAGTAACTCTGTAAGCCAACAAATATGAAAAAGGGGGGGTACTGCTAAATGCAGGAAGATGATTTCACACCTCTCTACCCGCATTGACCCTCCCATTCTTCCTTCAAGTATGTGGAGATCTAAGGGGCATGGAAATTGGTGTGTACACTTTTAAAAGTTAAGTAACTTGGGATAAGGGAGAACTAGCATTCACGATTCATCAAATTGCTAAGGGAGCCTGAACCTATGACAGCTCTGTAAACAAAGGTCCCGAGATTTGTTGGCAGCTTGTTTGATGTCTTCTCTGAAGCAGCTGGCTCTGGCTAGGGAGAAGCTGTGCGGGGCTGGACGAACCCTTGCCGAGTAAGCACAGGAGCAGCAGTTCCTGTGCTCCTTCAGAAGTCAAGGTCCGGTCCTGCAGACTCGTGCCAGTTGGATTCCAGTCATCTTCAAAGGGAGCTCTGCCCAAGTGAAGGAGTCTGTGATCAGGCCCTTGTTCCGTTCTTATTTGCAAGGCTTTGATGTTACTGTTGTCTTTCTGTGACTGCCACAGGGCATGTTACTACCCTTTTCCCACTTCATTCTTTTCTTTGACAGTAAGCTCCCTAATGGTGAAATGGTCCTCCTTCCTTCCTCTTTTTTTTTTTTTTTGAGCCACAGTGTTCATGCTGGTAAAATCTCTCTCTCATCCCAGAAGCAAAGGCAGGACCTTTTCTAATTCCTCACCTTTTCATAGGACCTAGCTGTGCTTGTTCAATAGCTCAAAGCATCACCTTCTAATACCAGTAGTTGTTCCGAAGACAATTTCTGCTCAGTCTTCTGGGATCAACTGCAGATGAAGCAAAGGCTAAGGACTTTCTCTCTGCATCTTCCTAATGACCTAGTGATAACTTGCTTTCTCTCAGCAATTTCAAATGCTCTTGAGCCAGAAGAGAATTTGGCTTTGTTCCGGCCTAGTTAAAGCTTGTATGTTTGGAAAAGAAATTCCTAGAGCTTGGCTGCAATGCGTATAAATGGGAGCAGGCTGGGTTAGTTCTGAGATCCGGGGAAGAGTTTGGTCAGCTCTCATTTACCTGCATGGTTTAAGCAGCTGGTGCTGCAGGATGCCTCTAGTCAGCATCCTTCATGGGAGGCTTTGGAGTGCTGCACCCCTGGGTCTTCAGAGAGGAAAGAGTTTGCTTCATTTTATGGCTTTGGGAACAGCTTAGCCCCATACACAGAGCCACACCCCTGCTATGAAAATGACGGGTTTCATTCAGATGTCTGATAAGCCACAGCTGTTGCTTTGCCACTTCAAACAAAACTTGGATTAAAGACTGAAGTGCAGCATTTTAATTGCTGTAAATATGAATGAGTGTTTAGGCAATCCAGATGATACTGAGCCAAGCATTTCTGTGGCTAATGTATGTTACACTGACAAAAGCAGGCCAGCTGAGAATTTCCCTAGCGCTATCCCCAGTAACTGGAAACATCAATTGTCTGTTTTCTGCTGCATTGGTGAAAATGAAGGAGAAGTTTTAACCTGGGCATCAGTTGGCCTGAATCTGATCTTGTTTTCAGCAGCTATACAGTGATATAAACTGTATTGTTAGTTTAAAAAAATATATATTGGGTTTGATCTTGGTTATCTTAGTGTAAATCTGTTTGATTTCCTTAGGTTACTCAGAATTCACAGTGGGCTGCTTGCTATCAGAAGCCGGCCCTTTTTGTTTGGCTTTCTACACATCCCCTAAAGGACAACAGCAGCAGGAAATTGGGTCAAAATCCCAGTAACGAGCATTCACTGGGAAATGATATTTCATACAAGAGAGGGCACTGCAAACCCAGAAAGTCAGGAAAATTCCATTGCTCATTTGCTCCCTGGTGATTAAAAGGCCCTGCCATATATGGGAAAGGTCTGAGCTTCATTCACTCCAACCACAATAGTAAATGGCTTATTCACTGGACACAGTATGCAATCAAGGAGCAATGCCTTATGACAATAAAAAGGAAAAGCAGCAACTTCTGCTTGCAGTTTTTGTAGTTTTCTCTGCTGTGTGTTATTAAAAGCTCTAACTTTTTTTTGTTCCTTTATTTAGATCCCTGTAAACTGCAGTCATTTTGGTTTGCCACTTAGCCCTCCCCCCATAAAACCAGACATGCCAGCCTATTTCCTCTCCTTCCCTCTATACAAACCAAACAAGAAAAAGACATTTCCTCTACCAGTATATATAAATGTAGCTCCTGTCTTCAGTGCATCTATTGTGGATTTATAGGACTAGAAGCTGGGATTAGTAGACAAAATCTTATTCTCACCAGGTATAAAGCACTAACTTTAACAAAAGCAATGATTAAATGCCAGTATTTCAGAGACAGTGATGGGACCACAGGAGTGAAGCAAATAGGAAATGTGTGTGTGTATGAATAGGGATGAGTTTTGGGGGAGGAAGGGAGCAATGTGCTTTGGATGGGAGTTGCAGAAGGGGTCCCCAGTATGCCACACACCCTTCAGGGATTTTCCTTCCACCACATAAGTTTCTGCAGTGAAACCCTACACAGATGACATTAAGACACGAAGTTTTTGGAGCACAGTTGTGTTTACATTCTTGTTTTTCAGTCTATTTTGTTTAGGGATCATACTTTCTCTGCCATCGAAATCATGGGGATAAAGTAGTTGGTCTAATTGCATTTTATTTTATAAGGAGAAAGACAGTTAAGTGACTGCAGCAATGGAGCTACATAGGGTGCTCTCCTTGCTGGAGATTTTCTGGAGTTTTTATTGTTTGTTTGTGTTATACTGAGTACCTTAGAAATATGATGTTTGTGTCATATTGGTAGATTTAGAGATGTCTGGGTTCCTACCCCTATGTAATTTTGATGAAAACCCACATCTTTGCGGCCAGAAGGGCTGATTGATCAGTCAGATCTCCCAGGCTACATGCCTCATTGCACACCATACAGTCACTTGTGTTTTGAGGCCGCTTAAGCTGACACGATTAAAATAGATGTTGTAGTCAGCCACAGGACAGGCTGGCTGGATTTGAAACTAGTCTTCTGCTCCTCCAAAATGTTGTTGTGCCTCCCAGGAAGGACCACAGCTCTGACAGAGGTGTGTGTTCAGCTTCTATTTTCATATACATCTGGGCACCTCTACAATTTTCAACAAGTGTAACTGATAATATGAGTTTTTGTCCATGCCAAGAAAGCAGAGTTTCTTGCAGGTGACCTGCCAAGATGTGATAACGGATTTACCTGGCGGTTTAGGCTAGCTATTGACCAGCAGCCTTCAAGTCGTTTGGCTTCTCAGTACCAGAGAGTTGCTTTGTGATACATGTCACTGCTTCTGTTTCTAGTGTTGAGGAAAACTGACCTTTATGTTTGGTAGTCCTTTATGTCTGATACCTCTCTTCAATGAGAAGAGGTGGGTTATGGGTTTTTTAATTATTATTTTGCTAAAGGTGAAACTGGCTCCCTTAACTGCATCTGAAAGGTCAAGATCTTTTAAGTCAAAAAGAGAGAGGATGCAAATTAGGCCTGCTTTGAGATGGTGCTGCTTTTCATCTCTGGACAGCAGTACTTCTGAGGAGATGTTATTTGACCATTGTCATGAAGTCATGCTAAGACATGCCCACTGAGGAACCCTAATGTGGCCAAAAGAAGCACTGTCAGGTTGTGACAACTGGGTAATGCAATAGTAATATATGTGAATACTTCTGTTTTCCAGCTCTTAGAAGGACCAGCGATAGCCAATTTGGAGACCAAATAACTAGATATCTAATCTCCTTCATATTTCTTCATTCAGGATTTGGACTGTGAGAAACCTTGCATTATATCAGCTTTTTAAATGGCATCTGGAGCCTCTGGAAAAAGTCCTTGAATAATAAGCACATTGAATGCAATAAATATTATTGCATGATTGAAAAAACTTTTTATTTCTTCTGATTTTACTATCTTTGGTCTTCCTGAGCCCAAATGGAAGATGTGAGTGCTTTGTTTTTCCTTTTTTCCTCTTAAAAGAGGAACGTGTAAATGATGCATGCTTTGGAGTAATTTTTCCCCCGCTTTCCCCTCCTCTAAGTGATTTGTGGCCAAGCTTGGTGTTTGCACAATCTCGTTCTGGCTACCTGTAGAGAAGTTTTGCAGAAGTTCGTGTTGTTCAGCTCTGCTGCTCTCACTGTCCACAACCAGGAGTTCCCCTTCCCTTTGTTGGGGTCCTTCAGCAAAGGCTGTCAAAGTAATCATTTTGCAAGATAAGGTTTTTGATTTGTGTTAATGTTTTTTTAGAACAACACCCTTCCCTGTTGTGCTGCTTGTGAACTGCCTTAAAGCTTCAGTCCATTGTCTAGCAAAGGACTTCAATGGTCAGTAAAGATGTTTATTGCTTCGCCTGTCAAACCAAAAAGTTAGTGTGTCATTCTTGGGCCATCTGCTCTAACAGCCCAATTATTTTCCCAAAATAGACAGTTTTTTTTTTTTTTTTTTTTTTCCTGTTCAATACCTTCTATAATAGAACTGAGCTCCTTTCTTGGAGTCAATATATAGCAAACTTAATACTAACAAGAGGGGAGGGAGTAATGGTGTGTTTGCCTTTGTATCAGTATCTGATAAAGATCAGTTCATCTTAGTAAAAAATGAAAGGAATTTACTATATGTGTAGGAAATATATTTCGTTATAAAAGAACAGATTGAAGTGGTGACAGGCTATGAATCTGACTTATATGACAAAATACAGTTATACAGTTCTGAAAGTCTGGAGACTGGTGTGATGAACTGGAAAAAACATTATAATCTGAGTACGTTATTTCTGTCTCTCCTGTGACCCTTCAAGGCAATGGAAAGGCACTGATGGAAAGGCTGTTGGCATTAGCAGGCATAGAACCGGTTTCATCGATCTTGGTTCAGTGCTTAAAGGTCACTGAGGCTGAATTTATTTACATTCATGCCTTTCCCTTGATTTAAAATTAAATACCAGAAGCTGTAGGCTTAAAAAAAACCCAACCAACCAACAACAAAAAACCACACACAAAACCAAACACAAAACTAAAAATGAAAACCTGGGAAAGAAATATTAGGTCATCTTGTCCCTTTCCTCTAGGCAGTGCAGGATGATTCCCTAAAGTATATTCAGACGTGTTTTGTCCATAAACACCTCTGTTTATTAACAAAATACAATAAGCTGTAGTTTTTCAGTGAGGATTGGGATAGTTTGCTGCACTTTCTAGTTTTTAGCAAGGGGAAATAGCTATCATTCTAAAATGTGTTTCTTGGCCCATGGATATTGCTCATGTGAATTCAAGCAAAAAAACCCTAATGAATGGAAACTTGTAGAAGAGTTAACGGCAGCTGGTTTTATTATGGACCATGGCTCTGACATGATCTCACATGAGTTTAATACAAGTGTTGCCTCACTGACTTCAATGGAACTGCTTTTCATTTGCAAGGGAGTAAATGAGGCCAAAATCAGACAGAGAGCTATGGAGACTCTCTGGGAGAGGGTTTTAGTTTGGGGAATGTGCTTTACATACATATAAAATATATGGGCATATCTGCACATTGCAGTAAATGTGTCAGGCCACCTGGGAGAAAGGGGCCAGATTCTGCTTTGAATAGCACCTGTGTAAATCCAAAACGAACCGTAGGGGTAATGTGGCAGGGAGGGCCAAAGTAATATCTGATTTTTCTGAGTGCTGGGCTGAGTTACTTTCTCATTGGATTTCTGATGTTTCCTCGATCAGATGGTTAGGAAATATGGCAGAATAAGACTATTCTGCAGGGAGCTTCAGGTTTTTTTTTGCTGCTTAATTTCAACCATATCAAATTAAAAGAGAAATTGTGTTGACTATTATGAAGCCTGCTCAGACATAAAGCACCACATGTGCAGTTATTCTGCCTTGAAACTATCAAAGGAAGCAGTGAAATAAGAACTGTATATTTCTTGAGTCAAACCTCTCTTTAGAATTGTGCAATATTACATCCTCCTTCAAGCTCAGCCTTCAGTTTAGCTAAATCTTGCAAAATTGTAGGAAGGCGACTGTACTCTATTGGTGGTGTAGCTTTGGTTTCAAAAAGGGAAAAGAGCTTTAAAACTTCTTGAAGTCCAGCAGAGTTGTTATTTAAAAGCAGGATGCTTGGGTGCTACAGCAACAGTCTGCAACTGTGAAGTGGGCTTTGCTGTTGCTCTGGATATGAGGAAACACAGTTGAAGGCGTGTCAGGTATTGATTAAGAGTGAAGAAAGGCCAGGGAGAGAGGTTTTGTCATCTTGGTTTCTTGCTTGATGTGTTTTGGTGGTCTTGCTGCTCTCTTGTACAGCAGCACCTGAGGTACAGGCACATCTAGAACCAGAGTCTGCAGCCTCTTCAGTGTGAGCTTTGAAATGTTGTGTTTTAGGGTTAGAGTTTAACACAGCTCCCTTGATTTTAGCAGGATTTTCCACCAGTGTAAACACTGTTTTCAGATGCTTTTTGCTTTGCTCAGTCTTTGGAATGGTGACGTTTACATGTGCGTGGCATAAACGTTCATTGTAATGTGGTTTGCAGTGTGAAGCTGTGCGCTCCCGGTGACAGAGGGAAAATATTTTAACACTACGGAGTTACGTAGCATTAACTTTCATTTTTACTTTACTTGAGGTCTTGAAGGAAAGCAGAATGATGGTAATTAAGCTTGATCTGTAGGCCAAAATCAAGGGGGGGAAGGCAGTAAAGTATGGGGAATGTTTTAAATGGCCCTATCCGCTTGTTTAAAAGTAAGCTCTTATGGAGTGGGGTTACAAGTCTCTTCTCAGTCTATTATAGGATTCTTACTGTTCGCTATCCGAGCCAAAGCTAATTATATTGTCCACAGAAAAAGCGCAGCAGAAGCTAGCGTCCCTGTGGTTCATACAACTGCTAATTATTCCCAGTGGTGATGCAGAAACATGGTCTTACAGAATTGGTCTGAGATCACCAACTAGTTTCACATAGGATGCTGTTCTGCCATCAGACAGAAATGACTTCTGCTAGGTGCAATGCTTTGCCAGATTCACAGTGGTATGCATGAAGTAAAGGCCCTATTGCTCAGAGGATTTGTTATGAGATTTTTAGTCCTCTCCGGATCTTCCTCCTAAGCAAATTAAGTGCTGCTGAGAGAGAGAAACTCCAGTGGGAGAGCTCTCATTTGAATGTATCACAGAAAGGTTTTCTACTGCTTGCTTCCAGCATGCTTCTGTCCTAAAAAAACCCCTATATTCCTATTTTAATACTGTTTTTAGCTGAACAGACCTTGTCAAATTCAACCTGACCTGTATATGCTAAATAATATTGTGCATGTTGTAGGTCCCTTCACTGAGACAAAATTGGCTGAGGTCGCATGGAGAGGCAGTGAAGGAGGTAGGAGCAGAGACCAGGACTTCTGGCTCCTGCAGCAAGGCACACAGGTCTAAACTATGCTGTCAGTCCAGGGCGTAATATTCATAGGCCTACTGTTTACTTACCTTTTTTTTTTTTTTTTTTTTTACATAGCTCCTGGGACTACCATATTGACCACAATGGAAGAGATAAGTAAGCAGGGTAATGTTTTGCCAGTGAAGACTGATTAAAATTTAAGAGCAGTTTAAACACATTTAGAGGTGTTAGAGGAGGAAAAAAAAAAAAAAAAAAGCCCAAGATATTGAATACAGGGATATCTGCTGAGCATTATTCTGTGTGAAGAGGACTGAAATAGATTTTGTCTAGTGACTTGGATGTCATGAGATGTGATGTCTTTTAATATATGCTGAATTTCCCCTTTACAATTCAGTTAAGTATAAGGTTATTATGGAGTCTTATGATATTCTGTCCAAAGTAGTCTGGCCGTCCTTGATCAGTTTTATTTTTGATCAGTAGAAGTACAGGGTAAGAGATGCTGAACCAGATTTCTGCTGCTGGGAATACTAAGATGGTCTACATCTTAGATGGAGTTGTATTAGTACCACATTTATTGTATTGGACTGCTTTTAAGCAATTCTTTTCTTCATAATTTCCTGAGGTATTCTCAGCAAATGGGCGATAAACTCTGTAGGCAGTGCATCTGTCATGCTGCTTTTAGAAAGCAGAGGTGGTGCAAAGTTCTCTGGTGCTAGAACTGGACAGTGCAGGAATGAAAACTGTGGGATGGAGAGGTAGCAGCAGCTCAGACAGATGGTGTTGCATCCATTTTTGCCATGTCAAAAAGTGTTGCATTAGTTGAAATGTGTGTGTCACAAATGAACAATTGCAATTTTATGCTGAAATATGTCTATGACAGAGAAGGACAGGAGGCTACATGGAAATAGCTGTGTTCCTCATACAACTTCGGTGCTGTCTGCTGCACAAGAAGCATAAAAGTATTTCACTGAAATACCAGAAAGAAAAGCTTTATGATGTACCACATGTGACTTTGCATTTATACAGGTGCAACTGGCTTCAACTGAAGGGCCATTTTGATGAGAGACGCAATGTCTCATTTATATCATTGATATAAATTACATTTTGACATTTACACGAGTGGTGGAAAACAAACACCCTCCACTTCTCTTGGTGTTCTTGTTGTATGCATAAAAGAAGACCTGTCCTCCTTACCCATATGCATTTTCTGTAAGGACATAATGCCCCTATTCAGTATTCATAAAGACGGTAGTGGCTACTCAACTTGGCTGCTTGATGAAGAGAGGCAGTTGCAGAATTCCACCCAGCTGAAATCACTGATTTTTGCAAACGGAAATTGTTTATACATTTTTTTGTTCATTAAAAAGAAATACAATTGGTGGTTTATAATGTTTATATGGATAGCATCAGCTAAATCTTGTTCCAGTCCCTTGCATGCTCTTTTAACATGACCTACAATACGCATTGTGCAAAAAATCTGACTGGGATGCCCAATGTTAAGTGCAAATTCCCAATGCAAATATGAAGCTTTATCAAACTTAATTAAGTTCCTTAGTTGATATCAGGAAGGGTTTTGTTGGTTTGTTTATTTTTTTTGTAAGGGGTAGGGATGGAGGAGGCTGAATAGAAGATGGTATGCTGCAACTCTGAAGGATTAGATCTTGAATTAGACTGTTGTATTAAATCTAAAGACATAAATCACTGCCCGACGTTCACCTTTCCAATTCCATGATCCCTAGAAACTCTTTTGGGGAGCCAGCTGTGCTCTCAGCAAATTTCTTCCTAACAAGGCAAGGGTGTCAATTCAAAACTTTTGGGTGTGCCAGCTGTACTAAGAGAGCATCAGGTCTCAAACATGCTGGTTTGTAGGAAACTGAGTCACCAACGCTATCCCAGATTGCTTCCTCTTTTACCTGATTACTTTATTTTGTATGTTTTTTGCTTTACTTCAGCTTTATTGATCAGATATGACTTCTGGTTTAATAATATTACAGCAATATAAAGTTTCTGGACAATTTATTTAAGTATCTTTTGGGCAATTATACTGTAACATTTTACTGCTTATTACATTGGAAACCTGAGCAACCTCAGGCCACGTTTACTTCTGTTGAAGCTTATTTCATTTCTCACCACATGTCATGCTACAGAATACATCTACTGGAAGTGATGCAAAAAGAGCAATTGTTTCCCCTCTCCCTCAAGATTAAAACAAGCTATTGTGTTCCCTAGAGTACTAAAGAAAGAGTTTACTAGCAAAAAATGCCTCTTCTGAAAATCCCCAGCACATTATTCAGAGGCCATCCATACAGACAGTGAAATACCTTATTAGAGGTGTTGCACATCAGAAGTGGTAAGTACTCTCCTATTTATACTCTGAGGCACGGTATTTCCAACAGCTTTTGGAAGTAATCATTCCTATTTTGGGGTGTCCCATGACACATGCACAATAAAATCTGAATTGCCCCAATACAGTGCTTTTAGGAACTTTTAATTGTCATAGCTTGGATTGGGAGTTACTCTCCTTAAAGAGCAGTCCTTTGGCTGTTGTGGGGGTTTTTGTCAATGCCCATTCAATTCTGTTTCAGCATTTCTTCTCCTACTAGTAGCTGATGCAGACTGCTCAAAGCAACATGTGCCTGGCTTTGACTTTTACCCATCTGAATGTGGTCAGTGGCTTTACAGTTCCTAGTTTGTAGTTGTGCTCACTGCTGGTGACTGAGGGGAATGGGACCTGAAATTTCATTTTGAACGCTGCTTTGCCATCAAGCAGTTCAGTCACTGCTCTATTGCCAGAAGTACCAGATTTTGTTAGGAATCTCAGGTGTTGACTCAGAATAACATCATTGTTGTGCATAAAATTGTGGCTTGGAAAAAAGCTTCATTTAAAGGAGACCAAAGATTTAGACATTTAGGTAATTGCTATCTAATTATCATAGCCTTGTTAATGTGATGAGGAAAGAGAGAAAGGAATATAAGGTACTTTGAGCTAGCAGATAAGAAGCATAGATCCTGTAGTACATGCTAGCTACAGTATTTCAATTTTTAAAATGTGTGTATGGTTAGCAGCTTTAAGCACTGGATGCTGTCTTTGATTATAACAGTGCTGAACTTTATCTGCAAAATTGAACCCTCTGATTTTCTAGTACATCAGTAAGTGAAACCTAAGCACTTGTAATCTGTAAAAATAAATGTAATTACTTTAGCAAATGTATTACAGCTGGCCAGGTTTAACATTAAGATACCTGTTTCTTATAGCTGACTAGTGTCAGAAGACAGAGGTGATGGCTTGAGCTGTGCTATGCAGACAGAATCGAGGAGAAAAATTATTGCCTTGCATTCTTCTGCGTGTACATTAAAGTAAATTACAATGAGTTGCAGTTCTGACCTTTGACATTTCTTCCCACTATTTTCTTCTGTTTAATGCATCTTGGTGAGAGTAGCTTTTTTTTTTTTTTTTCAAAAGGTCTGGTAAAATTGTGGCTAAGTTGACAGTTTCAAAATTGAACACTTGATAAAATCTTCAAGAACACCCAAGGCATCTGAAAGCTGTCACTGATCTCTTTCAAGGTGGTACTGTGCTAGAGCAGGAGATGGGACTCTGCACTCCATTTCTGGTGCTGCTTTGGTTTTGCTTTAGCAGACTTTTTGGCCTTGTCTTGTTTACTTATCTAGAAAACACATATTTCAGATTTCTGTAGTAGCACAGGGGTAAAGGGCTGACTGCAGCAAAGCACCTCAGTGTTGGTCAGTGATTGCTATGGTGATAACGATAAGCTCATGAAAGGCTGTGGAAGACCTCTCTGGTCAGACCACTGGCACAAAAAGCACTGCTTGCATGGGTGTCGCTCTCTGTTATTCTCCAGGTTCTCCCCAACAAACTTTGGTGTCATTTCCTATTGTGAGTAGGACCTTATTAATCTGCTACAAAAGTATACTTATTTCCTGATCTCCTGGAAATTTCAACAGCTAGAAATCCTGTTTCTCACAGGAATGTTGTGACTTGAGACTTAATTAGTGTCTACAAAATGTTTAGAGGTCCTTTAATGAAAGGTGCCCTGGTAGTGATAAGTGCATTGTGATATTGTTAAGTAAAGTGATGCCCACAAGAACTAGTGGCTAGATAAGGCTATCATCAACTGCTAAGCTTTTTCTGTTCCTGCTCTTTGATCTTGCAGGTTTCTAATTCCTCCTTTTCAGCAGTTTTAAATTCCCCTTTGCAAAGTATGTGTGTTGCTGAAGTAATGTGGACCAACTGATTTTGGGTCACCAATCCAAACAATTGGAGCAAATTATTAGGTTTACAATTTCAGTCTCAACTTAGAGCACTGGATTTTTTATTTTTTTTTTTATTTTTTTTTTTTTTTTAGAATTGCGCTCTGGGAAGTTTAACATTTGGAAATTACAGCCTTGAGTAGCCAGTGTAGGTTACAGGACAAGACTACTAATAAAATAACTAAGTTACTCCATCAATCAATTAAAGTACTCCCCTCCTCCCCCTGCCCCCACTTAGAAAAACAATGTCAGATTTAAAACAGTCGAGGATCTTGGTATTACAGCCAGGTCCAGCTGAGGTGTGACAGCTACAGGAAGAGAGGACTCGGAGGGACTTCCTATGCATTTCAGACCACTGCAAGAAGCAGCTGTAATCTTAGCATTTGTACTCCTGTGGACAGATGTGTAATCATCCCTCAATGTTACACTGGGAGGGGGAAGCATCATTCCTGGTGTGTGGTCTGTACTGAGGATTGGGTGCAAGGAGCTGCAGCCAGTTCCTCTCCCACCCCTACGGTAATTCTGTTCCCCAAGGAGGCTTTTGTGGCAGTAACATAAGAAATAACAGTCCTTAGGGGTCCTCCATCTCTGATTCAGGGATGTATAAGTTGCTACCTCTCTGTCTTTGCTCCAGTCTTGGCTCTAGGACCAGGATGAACTTGGCCTCTGGTGCGTTAGAGTTGAGGTGTGTGTGGCTCATCCCTCTTTGGGCTACTCTGTGGGGAGTTACTGGAGAGACAGTACACATGGGACCTTGCTGAGAGGTGACCTCATTCTTGTACTCACATATTCTGGTCTTTCCAAGAGTCGTTTTCCTCCTGTGAGATGTTACTGGGAGTGTTTGGTGACGTTAGTAGCAACTCTGTATCTTGATCTTAACGCCCCTGCCTCTCATGCAGCATCTGGAAAGAAAAGCTGCAGTGGAGGCCTAAACTTTGTGAGTATGTTTTTTTTGTTGTTGTTTTGTTTTGCTTTAGGTTGCCTTTATTTTAGGAAGGAAAATTGTAGGTTTTGAATGACCTGCAGACATGACATGGGCAAAATTCCTGCTTTGAATGGTTCCCAGGGTACCCTGCATTGTATATAGCCCCTAACACCAAGCAACTTGTGGCTGAGATTTGGTTTGTTTGCTTGCAAAAGAAAATTAATATATCATGATGGGCAATGCATGGCACATAAGTCAAACTGCACAAACAACTGAGGATTTTTGTGTTCTTATATTTGTCCATGGATAATATTTAGAAAACAAAGTTTTTTGAAAACATTAAGGAATTTTGGCTCCCTTTCAGAAATGGTAGATTTAAGTCAATAAAATGCTCAGTAGAGATTGTATGTCCCCAAACATATTTTGTCTTGACAGGTTATATACTATTGAGAGCTGCAGCCATGATTTGAAGCCAAGTTAGGAAAAGAACACTTCTGTTACAGGGCTGCATTTGATGGGAATCTGAGGAGGGGAAGGGAGAGAATAGTATGTGCTCTGAGAACGCCAGATGCAGAAAGCTTCTCTAAGCCGAACTCCTGGGTTGTATAAATCATTGTAACTCCACTGGCATCAGTAGGTCTTCACTGATTTACATTACTTGGGCATCTGGTGTGTTTTTTATTTTACACAAACCTAATTGCTCTGGGTGCATGAAAGCATGGGTTTTAATAGAAGTTATATTGAAGGGTAGTAGCTTGGAGTCTAAATATTAAAGTTTCTAATCGGTATCATTTGCCTTAAAAAAAAAAAATTCAATAAAATGGGCAAATGGGGTAAAGTCTAGCCTCCCAGACCTCTGCCTGAACCAAATCCATACATTATGTTTCTCTGTGCTGATGTGGCTTTATTGAAGTTTGCTCATCAAAGAGCTTGCTTTTATGCACAAGTATGACTGGAAAGAATAGGCTTTCTGGGTAGGAGACAGGGAGTTACTAGTTATGTGACATTAGAACAAATACTTTATTGCCCTTGGGGTCCTTCCATCTGAAAGGAACATGAAGAATTCATTCTAATAGCAGGAAGGATAAAGTCTGACTCTGTGATACTTGTTGAATGAAGCTCAATATGCCTAGTCACACTATTGCATGATTATAACTCTTTGGGTGTGTAGAGACAGAAAAGTGGTGTCTGTGTAGCAACAAATTGCCTAATCTCTGTTTTATTATACCTATTCTGCAAATTAGTAATGTGAAGGCCTGCTCTTTTTTCCCCAATGAGAGATTTAATGTAAAGGTTGTAGTCTGACACTGGGTGTTGCATCTGTTGATGGGAAGGTGTTTACTCATCTCTTTTTTTTAGGAAGATGGAATTAACCTTGCAGGTACTATAGGAAAATGATATGCAGGCAGCACAGAATGCATATGGGCTACAACAGCTTACTGTTGAGGGTAGGTAAGAGTAACTCTGAAGTGAATTTGGGTGGTACCTTTGACCCACTTAACTAGCAGAAAATGGAATGGTTTTGGGTTAAAGTAGTGAAAGAATTACAGAAGATTCACTTCTCGGT
This sequence comes from Nipponia nippon, assembly GCF_047370975.1. Taxonomy (NCBI): domain Eukaryota; kingdom Metazoa; phylum Chordata; class Aves; order Pelecaniformes; family Threskiornithidae; genus Nipponia; species Nipponia nippon. Next base: position 70,197,903 of record NW_028262347.1, read on the forward strand.
CATCCTATATGAATGTTGGCAAGATTTTTAAGAAAGGAGTTTAAAAAGTCTGAGACTGTGCTCCTGAAACCCTTTGGTGCTTTGGGAAATCTTCAGTATTTTAGATCTTGTAAGAAGACACAGTGGACCATTGGTGGTTGGAGACTTCTCCTTTTGCCTGTGCCCTCAGAAGCCTGACTTCTAAAAGACTCGGAGCACTCTTAATGTAAGGAGGAGCTACAATATGAATGTCTATCAAGCTGAGTGTCTTAAAAACAAGTATGACCATAAGTGACACAGCAGTATGTAGTGCCTTATAGGGTTATTTGGAAAAGTTTGTATTTAAAAATTAGTCAAATGACACTTACACATGTAGGGTGAATTGGTTTTCCTTCATAGAAGTACCTTGAGATGACGTGGTTTTTGTTGCTACCATTAAAATAGGTATTTTTGACTGTTATACTTTATTTGATTTAAAAAAAAAAAGTTGGAGGAATGTTTATTTTTTCCTCCTTAGATATTCTGTCCTTGAGGCAATGAACAGTGGTTTGAAGCTAATAAGGGATGCAGTTGAAAATGCAGCTGTTGACTACAGTGTAGAGGCAGCTGTTCAGAATAAAAAACCTTCGAGGGCCAGCATTTCAGCCAGTATAAGATGACAATAGATTTTGTGGTGGTTTTGCAAGGGAAGTCCAGTGCTCGGTAGAAATCCCTGTATTTTCAGTTCTCTCACCTTTTCATTTAAAGTTATCTTATGATTTATGTAATTGGAGGAACTTGGTTTCTTTGGAAATCTGCTGGGGAGAACGGTTGTAAGTTAGAAGCGCCTTTGTCTGCTGCAAGTTTCCCAACAAATAACCTGAAGAATTGCTAAAGAGTGTGTTTTGTCTCCTCCTCCCCCCCCCCCCCCCCCCCCCCTTCCCCACCATGGCTATGCATGTTGGGCTGATAGAAGGCTTCATCTTTCCCTAGAAGGCTTCCTTTATCCACTTAGGGTCAGTCAGGTAAATTATGTTGTGGGGGAAAACTTGCATGTAAAGTGAGACTGACCACTGTGAAATTATTTCTTCCCTATGCAAGAGGAGAAAGCAACACATATAACCTGGAAATGTATCTGAATTAAATACAACACATGCCCATTCATTTTTTTTGGTGGGGTCGGGGGGGGGGGGGGTGGGAACGCATCCAAAGCTAGTGGTGACATTGCTTACAGGGAGATTTTAACAGGATGCAAAGGGTAGCTTTCTCCAGCTTCCCTAAACTCAGCTAGTGCTGAGTGCTGCATGGCATAGTGTGCTCTCTGTGTCATGAGGTAAGTACCAGATAACCTTCTCTTCTTTCTTTCGATGTTTATGCAGTGGGGGCAAAACTGGACTATGCCAAAGCCATTTCACAAGGGCTGGGGCATTTGTCTTGTACTATATTGTATTGACTTCAGCTAAAGCAGGATCAATTCCTTAAGGTCCAGAACTAGCAATTATAAAACATAACATGTTCAATAAAGTAGAAGCTTTTTTTTTCTTCATGACGTGGTCCTACATTTGAATTAAGAACTCTCACTAGCCAAAGACTTTATTGAATCTTCATTGGGGTTTCTTCTTCTTCTGACTCTTGATCTTGAAAAATATTTAACTGAAGTGGGTAACTAAGACATTAAAACAGACCAGGAGCTTGTAATTAGATACTCCTTTTGAATTGTGTTCCTGACTTCTACTTGGATGGCTCATTTTTAGAGACACTGCTGAATGAGACTACATGATCTGAAGTTCTGGGGACTGAATGGCACAGTGTGATGAAAAATTGTAAGGTCAGATCCAGCTGGTGTCAGAGAAACTACCAAAAGTTGTTGCTGTCTGACAGCTCCACAGTGTTTTAAGGCATGCAAAGCAATATATTCCAGCAATGTTCAGGAAATGTTTTTCAATTGAGTTCTTAGGACATATTCTTCCACTACACCTATTTATAGTCATTCTAATCATTAGTAGATTATAGCTCAGGATTTAGTTTTGTCTTTAGGGAAGCATATTGAAATCTGCATTGCTTAGCCTCTGCCATAACTTTTTCTAAATAGAGGACTTCACCTTCAGGTCTGTCTATCCAGCATCTTTCATCAGCACTGAATTCACGATTTGTCATGCTGCAGTAACCTCTGAAGCATGCATATTCAATGAGGTTGTTTTCAACATTGTGCTGAAAGAGTGAAACCTGTAGTGCTATGAAACAGTGATATAAAGTCAGGCAGGTCCCCCAGAGAGAAAAGAGTTTATTATAATGCATATACTTAACAGACATGGCTATGGTTGCATAGGACATGACTGGCTTCTTTTCTTTTGAAGGAACTTACTGATTTTTGGTTTCACAGTGCCATTCAGACTAGTTCCTCTAAGTGCAGAACCTTCCATTGTTGGGCTAATTTTGCACTCAGCTAAAAGTGTACGAATATTATCTGAGGCCTTCATTCCTTCACATTTTTTCTTCTCCCTAGTTGTTGAGAAATTGCGTGATGGTGACTGGCAAGGTAAAGAAAATCTAAAGCAAAAAGGCTGCAGTGAATGATTGGTATATGATCGGTACAGATTTTTAAATGTGAAAATTGCCACTATGAGCCAGCAGAAGGTCGTGCTGTTATTCCTGAACGTACTGCTAAAATCATGAACCAGTTTAAGTGAAGTGGCAGTTTGGGTGTGGAGTCAGGGTTTTTCAGAAGTCACACCTCACTAAAAGCAGACATTCTTTTTTTGCTTTCCCTGGTAGAAATCCAGATGCATGTTTTAAAACTCGGTTTGCTCTGGATCTGTACTCAAATAAGCAAAGACAGAATATTGGTCCAGATGGGGATGCTTAAATCACCAGCCCATTATCTTCATTTGTCGTCTTTTCCTTCAGTTTATCCTCCCTTTGAAATCCTGGCCACCCAAGAAAGTTTCTGAATGCTGTGATCTGGAATATTCTCTTAAAACAATACCTGCAAAGTTATTTTAGATTGCTGATTTATTGCCATGGTTCCTAGGGTTTTTAGCTTTTCAGTTCTTTCTGCAATGATTCTTGATGTTGGCAAGCCCAAGCCAGTAATAAAAAGAAGCAGCTAGTCTCTTGCTCAGTACTTGGTTGTCCTATATCCTCTGATTTCCCTCATGGCAGAACATGCTAATGGTAAGGTACTCGGGTACTCAGCATGATCATTCATATCATGTTTCTTTAAAAACATAATTTCATGGAAGCTTGCTTATAAGAAGTGCTGGATGCACTGTGTTGAAATGAAATTCATTTTCTTTCTAGAAGATAGCCTAAACAGAAGCTTTTATCAGACTTCCCTCCTGCCCTGAACGAGCCCAGCTGTTAAGAAGAAGAAAGGGATGCATGCAGACTTCATACTCGTGCAATGACTGGCCTTTTTAACACAGACTGTCAGTAGGGCTGCTCATTTATGACAACTATAGCTGTTTTTCTGGTCAAGTAAAAAACTCAGGGTCATGTCTATGGAAATTGCATTCCATTGGTGCAAAGCATCATCAGGTGTCATGAGGCAGATTAGAAAAAATAAATTTGTAAATCTTTCCAGCTATTTAGCCCTTGACTGTTATTGTAAAAAGACTAAAGATACTCAAAATACACATTCCATTGGGTTCTGTTTCCAAATCTGGAAAAACAAATAGTCTATCTAAAGCCTCTTTAATGGAAAATGATTCCCAAGGGAATAGAGAGCTTCTGGTTCTTTTCCAGTAACTAAAAAGTTAGCATTGAAACAGGAAGTGCATATAAATATCTACTCGGCAAATACACTACACGTTTATATAGTTAAGAGTGTAGAGGTTAAGAGTGTCCAGTTGGCACTGGGAATGCTCCAAGTTCTCCAGGCTTACAGTTTCATTATTGTGTTTGAAACCTTAGGGAAAAATATAAGTACTTATCAAATATTTGCATTTATCCACGCTCTTGCCAAATCACTTGCAAGAATGATATTTTAAAGATTTCCTTGAGCTTACTTGGTGGTTGTGGAAATTCTGTGGTCTGCCCTGTCCCATACCTACAAGTTTTGGGGTTTGCTTAGTTATTACTTTTTAAATTTCCAAAATAACGCATTAGAAAAAGAAAAATAGTTAACACACTGGAACTAGGAGAGGAGCAATCTCCTTACCATGTCCTTTACTGAAAAAGGTTTTTACAGAGTGGGGGTGGGGGAAGAAGTGCGCCTTGGAAGCTTGGTACATAAAATCAATGGTGGGATATATTCCAAGGTCAACAAAATATACTGTGCATCTACTTCTGTAACCCATAACTCCCATAAACACTCCTTTCCGATATGAAAAGTACCACAGCTCTGGTGGGATTATTCAAGTGAAATGGGTTAGCAGGGGAGGCTTGGCTCTTTCTGACAGTAGTTCTGTTCGGTAATCTTAAAGCAGATGGTCCCCCTGGAATTCAGACATGATTTTGGGGAACGTGTATTGGACATGCTAGTCTTTCTTGAACAGTTATTATGATAACACACCAGAAATGGGAAACCTCAGGAAAAAGTGAAATGAGGAGCAAAAGTTAAGGAGAGCTACTACTGGGAGATACTACAGCTGCTACTACTTATAATTCAGATAAAAAGCACAGATGATACCAGAATCAGGACGGTGCGGGGATAGTGAGCAGTGATGAAGATAAGGCAGCTGTACAGTGCAATCTGTATCACTCAATAAAGTGAGTCTATTCAGATAAATTGTTGTAATGCAGCCAAAAGCAAAATCGTATATCCAGGAACAAGAAAAACAGAATGAGGAATTGTATCTTCTGTGTATGAACAATATAGAAGACTAATAAAAATCAAATCTTGGTACCTCCTTGGGGAGAGATATTGGCTACTAACAGGCTCTATGATTCTAGCAGAGAAAATCCTATCTAATAACTGGAATCTAAAGCCAGACAAGTAAATTAGACACATGTTTTTATACTCGGGGTGATGAACCACTGGAAGAATAAGGTTTGGTTGGTTCTTCATCTTGTGGTGCCATTAACAAAACATGACATCTGCTTTGTGTTGCAATGTCCCACAGTGGTTTTTTTTTTTTTTTTCTTTCATTCAGTTCAGTAGCCCCCTCAAGAATGCTATGTAAAAACTGATTTTGGGGCTACATACGCACTACGGTCATGAGTCCTGCCAGACAAGTTAGTCTTTCCGATCATGCCTGGAGTGTGAGTGTGCTGTAACAAGAGTGTTGAGCTTGTTTAATTAAAACCCCAATAGCAATACTTTCTTACAGTGATTAATAAACTGTGCTATAGAGTCTGTCTGGAGGAGTTCTCACAGAAAAGTTGTTCAGAGACATCTGGAAAGACAAGAAACACACAAAATACAGCGGATGGAAGATAATGAGTTCTTACAGAAGAAACATGAAAGCCAATATTGGCCTACTGCAAAAGGGGTTGGAGGTCCTGTGCCTTACGGAACCAGAGACTGGGAGCAATCAGTAAGGTACGCACTAGAGGCATCCACTAGAATGGGTGCTTTCATGGAAGTTTTTAGACTGGAATTTATTGTAGGTTTAACTGTCACATTAATGACTCACTAATGCAAATTAGAGAACGATAACACGATATAAGTGAAATGTGCTGCTCTGCTGCATCTCCAGAATGAGAGCAAGCCATTTTAATAGCTAATAATGATATAAACCCTAATTACAAAATGCTTCAGTAGACAGTGGGTACCTTGGTGACACAATAGAACAAGAAAATGTTATTTACTACTTACTTTAATCTACAGCTTATACAGAATGGAATTAATTCACTTTGAGCTGTGCCGTTCATATTAATTTTGCTTTTAGAGTTTTAGGAATAAATTACTACTATCTTGCACTATGTATTTATCACTAGACTCAATTAGTGACTGCTGATTAACAGCTCTATAGCACAATATGGGCATGACTTAAAAAAAAAAAAAACAGAAAACCAAACCCCATTCTTTTTAGAATCTTTATACACAGCCTAAGTTTTCTGCAGAAATCGGGGTGGATGTGGTTTTCGTAGGTTTTTTTCATGTGTGATATGGTCAGAAAATGAGGCGGGGTGGTGGTGGAAGGAAGGCTAATTCTGCTGTGGTGTTTATAATCCCAAGTAACTGGGAAGGTTGTAAAGAAAAGGAGCTATTAAGGAGAATCAGCAAAGTTTGTGTATTTTTTTTTTAAGTTTGCATTCATACTCCTAAGGAGGGCTAAGAGAAATGTGAGAAATGGCAGTGGAATTTAGTAAGAGAATGTTGAATTTGGGAGGAAAGGTGAGGAAAAAATGAAGATAGGATTGGATCTGCAAATTTGGGAGAGAGGAAGGAGGGCAAAGCTGCCAGCAGTGATAGAGAAGACAAGCAGAAACAAGAAAGATGGGTTCAGTTTTTGAAGAATCAGTCTGAAATAATTCTGTGTAAAAGAGGATAAGAGGGAACAAACAGAAGATGAGCAGGTGATCGGAATGATACAGTCATGGAGCTGAAATCAGTGCCAGCTCTGGGCACTGCTGGAGGTGACAAACTAACACAAATTTTGAAGGCTGCTGTATTTCAGTTTGTGTGATATTATTTAGTATGTTGTATCCTAGTAGTGGCAATTTTGTTAATTGTGGCACTGTTCCATCTGGTGGAAAATATATTTTTCATGTTTAACATGGACTTTTCACATATCTGATAGTAAAAAGTGACTGAGTGGGGGGAAAAAAATCCAAACATATTTTAACGGACAAAAAGCAAGTAACATTTTCCAGACCTGGAAAAAAAAATAAGACATTTATGTGCAAGTAACTTATATGATGTTAGAGGTGTGTTTTTATATAAATTACATGCCCTCTAGTCCAAAACTTTTTGATGATTATACATACTATCTTCCTATTCATCATCAGTTTTTTGGTAATGTATGTTTGTGTCTTGTACTTTTCTGCAAACTCCAGTCAATTGCCAGTGCACTATACCTGCATGCTTTGGCAGGAGTGGAGGCAATCACTTTTTTTTTTTTAAGTCCAGGACAGACTTTGTCCAGTGAAGTGAGTCAGTATTTGAATGTCAGAATTTCCTTTGGCATCAGCTATCTGGTTATAACTTGAGTGTGGCATAGTGGGCTTGCATTGCAATATCATCTCCAGTTCCTGCTTGATGATAGCTTGCATGCACAAGAAGTTGGAGCAAATAGGCTTTCAATGAGAGAAGCTGGATATCATCAGTTCTGTCCTTATATGTCCTTAGCATAACAGAGCTCTGATCCTCTGTTCATTGTTATCTGTTACTGCATGCTTGGTGGATGTAGGCAGCATTAAGACTTGCTATTTTCTGTGACAGGTCTGGTTGTAGTTCCAGTGTTCGTGCAAGCTCAGAAAAAATTTGTTGATGATAACACTTTCTCTACCAAATGTTAGGGCTTTCATATTTTTCTTTCCCTGAAAAGCACTAAAAGGTGTACAGGCTAAAACATTTGATCTCTATGAAACTGGCCCAGGTCAGAAGGTGGATCTGCCATCACATTAGACTTCAGAAGTAAGTCTTCATCAAAGCGGTTTTTGGTTAGCTTGAGGCAGACGATCCTATGTGTAATGTAGAATTTGTCATCTTCTTTGTATCTTCAGAATTTTTGCTTCCATTTGTTGCCCAAGAATTTGATGAGGCTTGACTTGTCAATAGGACTCCGTGACCTATTTTTAAATTGTTCTCTTGTGACTTGAAGCCATATTTTCAAATGAGTGCTTGTGTAGGCTTCTCTGTTGCATCTTTCATCACCTTTTCTTGATGTCTCCCTGTAAATGTCAGGCACTTCATCAGTTCTGTGACTTCATGTACCTTCATGCAGGGCTGGTGACCCGGGATGTTCTACAAGTCTGCATATATCTTGTCAACACCACTTGTGCTTTGGACTGGGCCTGCTCCTATGCAATGCAGATAGATGGCTGGGAGTGATTTCAACAGGGCCCTTGTTCCATGGCATCCCTCTGCCTAAACTTGCCTTGTTTGTTTTGCCTGCTGTTGGATCTGACAGTGCCAGTGTCTCAGGAACAAGGACAAGGGGAATACTAGCCCTCTGTGACTGTTAGATGGAGAACATGTTTCTAAAGTAGTTTCTGGCCGCTTCAAGTATGATATTGTCTTGACTTCTTTGCAAGACCTGTCTCTCTGTTGAAACTTGCAATGTGTTCAGTTTTCTGTTTGGCCACCTTGCTGTAAAATGTCTGTTTATGAGGTTTATCATCAACATGATTCATCTTGAATTCATTGTGTTCGTATTCCTCCATGTGGTTTCAGTGGGCCATTGCACAATGATTGGCAGGACTACCTGAGCAGTAACAGTGTGATAAGATCCATCTGATCAGCACTGCTTGGGTGTGTGTGGTCACTCTCAGCATTTCACGCAAAGCTTTGATGTCTCTGTGCTCTTCTTGAATCTTAGGTAGCTGCATGATTTTAACCAGTTATGGGTCAGTTGTACTCTACCAAATTCTTCGCATTCTCTTCATGTATTGCCAAGCAATACATGTAATTTTGTTCCCATCTTCCAGTTTATGTGTCTGGGCCTGTGTATGATATTGCATCGTAGTATATATTACAGACACATATCTTTCCAAGCTTTGTAGTCTGGCTGAAAGAGTATTGTGATGTGGACATGTTGGTGTTTTTTTGGGTTGGATGTAATGAATGGAGATTGATCATGTGAGGTAGTGTTCTTCCTTACAGATTGTCAGTCAGGTTTGGCAGTGTTGTCTCAAGTTGAAGTAGTGGGCAAATATTTGCTGGACCTGAAGTGAGTGACTGACGCTGTGGTATCTCCCATTTTTAGTGTACATTTAACTATAAGGGGAGAAATGGAGAAAGTAGTAAGTGTAAAAGGTATGATTTCCCTCTACTGTGGTGGTTTTCTGTTCACGTAGGAACTGTACTTGATGCGGACTGGAATTAAGCCTGGATTAAAATTTGGGCACTAACTGCAGTCCACGTGCATGGAAAAAAATAGAGAAATAAATTCCTTCTTGATAGCTGATTTTTGCAGAAATGCCTTTTGGTTGAAGTACTACATGCGTTTTACAAAGTTCATGTACCTCTGCAGTTTATTTTAAGAGATCTGAATTTATTTGGTGTACATTTATTTCAATTATCTAATCAGAAGCAGACACATAAGTTCTTAGGCTGTCAAAGGTATTCAGGAATGTATGACAAACTTCAAAGGAATGCATAAGATCTTGCTACACATCCTACCATACATTTTTATAGAGAAGAGTTAATTAAATTTTCTCTTTCTGCCCAGAAATTACTTTTAGGCTAAATTAAGTATGTGGGGTTGTAAGGCTTTTGAGTGTTCTCTTTTTCTGCTTTAGCTTTGTGACTGATTAAGCAGCCAAATGCTTATCTGGATCAAAGAAGTAATAAGCAAAGGGGCATCCTTAGGCCAGTTATCAGCTGAAAACAATCTTAACTGTCATGTATCCAAGTTTTAAAGCACATACTCAACTGAATGGATTAAGCAACGGGGACTATGTGTAATACTGTTTACTTGCAATGAAGAAAATTCTAGGGGAAAGAAGTGCTGTTTCCTACTGCGTGTTTCTGCAGGCATGGGTTTGCTTGGGAACAAAAGGACTGTACCACCCTTGTGAGTCCTGCCTGGTGTGGCATGTGGTCCCAGTCAGATGAGACACGAGTTTCCTTGTTACAGTACGGCCTTCTTCCCTGCCTCCAAATTGGAAATGCAGCTTATTCTTGGGTTAATTCCTGCGGAGACTTACTTTATGTTCACTTGCTGGGAGGGAAGAAAAAAAAGAGCTCCAGTTATCTGAATATAGAGCATTCAAGTATGTTTGCAGGGACAATATTTCAAGTTATTAGTCTCAGCAATTTAGATAAGAACATGTACTTTCCTACGAAAGACAAGGCATAGTGTCTTAATATTAATACCTGACACAGAGTAACCCTGTGTGATAAAGTACCTAGATAGCTCAACAAGGGGTGAATTAGAAATGCCTGGGAAGATATATGATGCCATTAGTAAAACATATAGATTTATGTGTGACATTAACATCTCTAAGGCAGCAGAAGCAGAATTGTACTACTAAAGCTGCATAAATGTTTTGCTTCCCCCAGGTGCAACAACAAAGAGATGTCAGAGAAAGTGTTATCTAATGGGTAAAGTGCTGCCTACAATTTGGCAGACCTACCACTCCCTTCAAGTTTTCCTGTGTATCCTCTGGCAAATGACTAGGATTCAATTTTTTGAAATCTATGGCTGATGGCCATAATATGATAGTGGCATTTTGGGTGTGATTGAATACAAGGGTTGGGTTGCCCTTTCTTGACTTTTAAGTATCTCAGTACCTGATAGGAATACCTATGTACATAATGGGGGAGAGTTAATCAGAAAGGATGGCCCCAGAGGAACAGGACTGGCCAACAGCAAGTACCAAGCATAGAGGTCTTCTGAAGTCCACTTCTTGAGCTCTTCCACACCAGTGCCAGGAAACAGATGAATGTTAACTCTGCTAGTTGGCTTTGTGGCACACTTCATCTCTAATGGCTGTGCAGGATTGGGGGATGAGAGAGTTGCTGCATCTTCTCTGGCTGATCCCTTTGCTGTTTTATGTTGGCTACTGCTGCTGTGAGTTACTCGTGTTCTTTTTGTCATGCCTGGTCAGGCTCTGTTTTGCGTGCACATAGAGTGGGTCAGCAGTGACACATCCTCATTCAGCCATGGGGCAATCCTGTACCTCCTGCCAAGAGGCAAGTTTCATTGTCTTGTATTCATTATAATATAGAGAGATGTAGCCACAATTATAACTCTTCCACAGCCCTGGAGTTTGAAAATGTTCTCTTTCCTGTTGGGAGTTTCTTGCTGTACGAAGTGAATTCAGTTGAGCAACAACTTATTTTTTGCAAAGATACCTTTTCTACAAGGCAGAGAAGGAGTTAATCATCTAGAATTGTAGCTCTCACTTGTTGAGAGACAGTGTGAAAGTCGGCAGTCAGTCTGTATTGTCTTAAAAGCACAGAAGTAAGAAAAACTGTCATGGTGCCTTGAGTATGAAAAATCTGAGGAATAGCTCAGTTTCCAAGTAAAGAAAGCAGGTTTCTCTTGAGCAAACCATCAATGTATGGTAAACTGAGGCATAATTATCTATTGAAATTGCTTTTTTCTTTCTCTTTGAATCAACTGTTAGCATTTGTATATAAATAGAAGTTTTGCTGGTTTTGAGGTAAGGCAGTTTAGTTTTGATACAAGGTATTGGTCATTTGGGGAAAGTAGGTGCTATGGTAGGTGCGCAGCGTATTGAAGAGTTTTGTTGAAACAGTTGGTAAATGTGCCCAGAAATTTGGGGATCATAAGTCAAAGCTGACCACACCCTTTCAAGTAGATGGTTAGTTTGCTCAAGGTGGAAAAAAAAAACCCAATAAAAAAATGCTGCTTATAGCAAGTAAGAATAATCTTCTGGCATTCAAATATGGAGTCCTTTTACATTTGGTGAAATATCATTAATAATACATTACATGTAAAAGCACTTTTCATCTAAAAGGTCTCAAAGACCTTTACAAAAGTGAATTTTGTGCCAAACCTCATTCAAAGTATCATTCAGATTACACAGAAGAGACTGAGGCATAGTGAGCCTGAGGATTTTGTCCTAATTTACACAAGAAATGGGAAAGGGAAAACTAAAAACCTGATTCAGGACTAGTAGGCTAGTTACATGACAATCTTTTTTTTTTTTTTTTTTTTTTATTCTGTCAGCTGGAAAACAACCCTACTATGCAACTGCTGCATACAGAAAGGGTACAGAAAAGTTGATAAATATCAGAAATGCTGACTTTGCACATTTCTGATGCATTTTTCATCTTTTATGAGGAAAGTGGACCAGAAACGGCTCCATGGTGCATAACTCTTTATTGTTTAGGGGTTTGTAAGTTCCATTTTCTTGTTCATGGCATAATTTTTTTAATCTTGTAGTTTAAAATGGAAAAAACCCTCACTTTTATGATGTGTAAGCATATATTTTACATTTATTCTTATAACTTCCAATGTAAAGAAATCCCTCCAAGGAGCTGTAGTCAGGTTAATAGAGCTGGAGTCAGAGGCTCCATGCAGCAGGGAAGTCCTTTAGCTCCGTTCCATAGCATGGACGGTCCTGGCTACTTTACAGAAACAAAGATGTAAGGGTGTAATTTGGCAGCACTTGTTCTTAGTAGTTGCAGGATGAAGGGCCTGATGGAAGGTCTTCAGTAAGTTTTGGATCAGATTGTGAAATAGTTTGCCTGTGAAACATCACATAATTTAGATTTAAAAATAGATTTTATTGGAGACCAAGCTTTTTATATATATAAAAAAAACCAACCTTCAAAAATATGGTCAGAATAAGTGCTTGTGATTCCTTTAAAATCAAGAAATGAAATTATTCTAGTGATTTCTAAGAAAAGTGAGAGTTAGCATGTAAGAAACAGATGCTGAGTTTTTGGCCCTGTTGAAATTGATGACGAAGCTTCTCTCCTATCCAGTTGTAGTTCATTCTCAGATTTGGCAGTCGCACCGGTTTTTGGCTGTTGACTGTTTTTAGCAATAGTCTCTGGCTGTAATACACCAGCTTTCTGGATGTCTAGTACCCAAGGCTACTGGATGTCTCTGAATCCTGTATGAATATTTAGTGCATAAATGCAGGGTGTTTCCATTTCACATCCTAGTATACCTGATGCTTGGGACTGATTCCAACTGAATGCAGTGTCAATCAGTGCAGTAGACAGTAATTCTAATATAGAAACATTTCAGACCTACTTATTTTGACTACTCATTGTTGGCAGACTTGAGAACTCTGCAGAGAAGTTGCAATGGTTTACTCAAAAGTCACCATTCTTCTAGAGTAAAATTGACCCTGTAAAAATGCTGTAAAAATCTTGACCCCACCAGAATGAGTGTGTGTGCATAATTTAAAGCTCCCAGTCTTGTTAAATTCACATTTTATACTGTCACAGTCATGGGATGTAAAACAATAGTCTGGCTCTTGTGATAGGTCAAAGGTCCGTTTGCTCTTTCATGTTTCTCCTTACTTAATTTGGCAAGTGGACACTCTTTCTGTCAAAGAGAAGAGGCCAAAACAAAGGGCAGGTTTTTGTTTTCCAAGTTATTTTTTAAATGCCTTGATTCTTGGATGTCTGATTAAGATATTTTAGACCTGGCTGTCATTACTCTGGAAATCAAATGCCATTACAGCAGCTTAATGCAGGCAGCCAAAATCATTAAAAGGTTTTGAAAAAAATCATCTAAACATACTTGGGTTTTGTTCAACTGCACAAAACAACAAGGCACTAATTATAGCTTAACGGAGGACTCATATGTTCTCTTACATATCAGTTTTTAACCAAAATTAAAAAGTGTGTCCTTTAAAGAGCTAAAGATGGGGTCTGCTGTGTTCTCCATTCTGTTGTCCTCATGCACATCCGTACACATTTTTCTATATCAGAAATCTGTTTCTGTGCTTGGGTTATTTCCTCTTTTATGTGCATATATAATAAGCCTAATAATGAAGAGCTGTGTACTATGCTTATCTGACATTCACGCAAGACGGGAATTGAATTCTGTGGGAGCTTGAGCTGCAGGATCTAGCCCACCGTAACAAGCTGGGCTGTGTACTTCACCCACCACCCAGTGATGAGGAGTATTTCCACTGGGTGGAAGCACCTCATTTGGTGTAAATCTCATCAGTGTTGTCAGGACCCTAATGGAAGAAGCTGCTGTGAGCTCAGGTCTGTCTGATGCTTGTAACATGTATCACTGGGTGACCCATGAGCAACGTCATTGTATTCAGAGGAGGAAGCTTTCAACAGCTCATTTGCTTCTTTTTTTAGCGATGGTTCTCAAATATCAGCCTGGGATTATTCATGACTTGTCACAGATCTGACAATATAGTCCCTTCCTGCATTTTAAAGCAAAGGTTGTTCTTTGAATGTATTGTTCCACAGAAGTTTTTTCCTCAGTATTTCTGCAATGTTTTGCTTTCTTATCTGCCCTTGGTATAAAAACATTAAACTAAAAACTCTAATGAGAATTATTTGTTGGGGAACTGACAAAGCAACAATTTACTTGAGATATTGTATCAAACTCTCTTTTAGTCCGAAAGCAAGTGTTGTTGCAGTGCATGTCTTTGGGTTTAGAAAATTTCCTATATGCTGATGCCAGTTTATCTCCCTTTGAACTCCAGTAGGTCATCTTTCCTGGACTCTGGTTATCTACCTGCAGAGAATAGATGGTTATTCTGAATAACTTTCAACCCTATGTAGCCATAAGATATTAAATAGCTTTCTTATTATTTATTTTTAAAGAAATCTTTAAAAGATACCTTCCTTCTATAGTGTAAAATGGGATTAAGATCAAGCTGCCAGGCATTGTTTTTTCTGTGTTGTTCTCAAAGTCCTTTACAAAGGAGCTTGGCATTGTTTTCCCTTTTGTCAGTCTGAGGAGTTGAAGCCCAAAAAAGAAAAATTACTCCTGCGACAGCACCAGACTGGAGTTGATGCCAGCCGAGTGCTTTGTCCACTGTGTCATGCTGTGCTTTGAAGGGCACTAATCTCTCAGTCCAACTAGTATCAAGCATGCTACTAAAACCATTGAAATATTATTCATCAAGCAGATGGATGGGGTACAAAAACAGGAAAAATATTTTTTACAGTAGTTCATGGCATCATAGAGCCATAGCAAATGACAAATCTTTTGAAAAAATCTGGCAAAGGGCAAATTAGATTAACTTTTTAAAAGAGATTCAAGTAATAGCATAACTTGTGCTCTGTCACACGACATTTTAGCATGCACAAGTGAGCCAGACAACTATGTTATTTTAACCCACATTCAACATTCCTATCAGTAAATCTGCACAAAGGGTCCCATATCCATATCTTGTGTGGTACTATCATTAAATCTTTTTTTGCTACTGCCTGGAATTTCATTATGAACCATTAGTGATGTAATACTAAACCTACGGAATCTTAAACATGTCTTAAAATCTGTGGAATAAAGTAAACTCCTACGAAATAAAAAATGAAGTACCAACAAAAAATGTTACATCTTTTTCAAATGGCTCATGCCATTTTTTTCCCCAAACATTGTTTTAACTAAAATATCTTAAAATAAACTTGCTTCAGTAAATCTGCTTTCCAATAAATGTTGTTTCTCTTTTCTTCCCTCCCCTGTTCCCAAGACACTATTTGCTTGTTCATTTAAATACAAAATGCCTGTTATATGCTGCCCTCTTTTGCATGAAGAGTGTTTGAGTTGCTTCTGGTTGCTGTAGGAGCCTGCCTTTGAATTTTTCCTGGAATTGAGGGATTCTGTGAGAGTCTTTCTCACCTTTATATTCAGAGATCTCCCAATGTTTCATTAATAAGTTATGTGAACCATACCAGTCAGAAAAGAACAGAGTGAAATTTGCATCTTTGAGAAGCTCCTCAGTTTGTAAAGGAGGGTATGATTTACACTGTAGCCACTGGTGAAAAGAAAAAAGCTTTCAACTCTAAAAATTTACCTTTAATTATATGGGGAGTGATTCAGGGATGTTCTGGATCCTCTGTGAAATGTTTAGCTGGCACAGAATCATGCTTCTATCAGAAATAGGAGTAAAAATTGAAGGGTGTGCTTTTTAAAAGCAGCAGACCTTCAGCAGCTAAACAAGGAAAGAAGTGCCTGCTTCTGATTTTTGGTCTATAGAAAGCCATGTACCCATGTTTTTTTTTTCTGGAAGTGCGACAGAAGCTGTTGTGCTGGAAGTGGTGTTCAGCATTGAACCAGTGCTGGCTGGAGCTTGAAAAGCGAGATGGAGGGTACTGGCAGGAGCACAGTGTGCTCGAGGGGTGCCACAGTCCTGCTGACTGTGGGGAGATGCTGCCCCATGGGCCTTCCTTGCATTGCTCAAGGATGTGACAAAGGATGGACCGTTGGGCAAGGGACTCTGTGCTGTGAGCTTGTCTATATGCTTGGCTGCTAGGATCGATCAGGAGCTATGCTTAGGAAAAATGACTCACTGCTGGCTCCCTTACTGCAATGCGTGGGAATGAACTAAGGGCCAGAGCGGTCTCAGCCAGAGTGTGAATATCCATTAATACTCTGTCTTCAGTGCACTCGCTGCCATGTCTGCTTGTCTAGCTGTCCTCCTCGCTCTGGAGCAACAAGGTTTAAGGCTTTGCCATCAGTTCACTGCCTTATCTTGGGATGTGCTTTTATCTCTAGATGTGTGGCTTTGACAGCTTAGTGACAGTGTTATGCCTTCATATTGCTGACACAACCTTCAGTCCCATCCAACTCTTAGCCTGTCCTGAAGCTGTGCTGGGTGCCTGCTGTCAACACAGCATTTGTTAAAATTAAACATTTGATACTCAGTACATTCCCCACTTGTAGAACTATAATTGTCCTATTGATGCCTGTAAGATGACCTTTGCTTCAAAAACCTTATATTTTTATGAACAAAGGCTAAATTTCAGCACTGTAGCAAAGTCTTAGCCTAGGCAAAATGTTGTTTGGCTTGTATTTTATTCCTTACATCAACACAGATTGAAACTCTAGAGAATTAAGTTATGAAAATGAGGGGTGAAGTAAAAATTATGTGTTTTATAATATAGCCTAGCAATGATCAGTTTAAATGTGCAGGGAGCACTCATTAGATCTGCCAGTGTGTACCAAAGTAAGAATAACCCCAGGGACAGGAGGTGGAGTATGGGTGAGGTATTCAGCATGGTGTGA